>NC_047110.1:21383999-21683999 GCF_902500255.1 Thalassophryne amazonica | reverse complement strand
CAGAGGCCCGCAAAGCGAAACAGTGATCAGCTCATTCAATGTTTACAACTCTTGCTCTTTGACCTCGTGCACACGAGATCCGGAGTGTGAAAAGGCTGACACTACATCTTAGCTGTATGAAATAAAATAAAACTTTAAATTATTAAAAACAATTTAAAACATTTAATTGTTCTCTTTGACTGTGAAGAAAGCACACACAAAAATATCATTTAGGAATTTCAACACTCTCATAAAAATTGGATGGGATAAGGTTATTGAATGGTATTATCCATCCATCCATCCATCCATTTTCTTCCGCTTTATCCGGAGCCAGGTCGCGGGGGCAGCAGCTCAAGCAAAGCTGCCCAGACCTCCCGATCCACACACACCTCCCCCAGCTCATCCAGGGGAACCCCAAGGTGTTCCCAAGCCAGCCGAGAGATGTAATCCTTCCAGCGTGTCCTGGGTCTTCCCTGGGGCCTCCTCCCAATGGGACATGCCCGGAACACCTCTCCAGCGAGGCGTCCAGGGGGCATCCGGAAAAGATGCCCGAGCCACCTCAACTGACTCCTTTCAACGTGGAGGAGCAGCGGCTCGACTCCGAGCTCCTCCCGAGTGAATGGTATTATGATTTTTTTTTTTGTACTGTACATTCTATAAAGACGACTCTTTTACTTTTAGATAGTATAGTGGCAAAAGTGCAGACATTGATGACATTTTGCAGCATGTTTTTGTTCCCTGCGTCACTAAAAGCAGTGTTTGATCCACGAACTATAGGACAGTCTAATCTTCATCATTGTATAATCAAAAGCGTATAGTTAACTGGCCTGTAGAAATAAATACATGAGTACGTGGGGGGAAAAAAGCACAGATGTACATCCTGCGGCTGTAATGATAACCCGCGTTTTCATTGTAAAAGCACTTCACTAACTTTAAAATATTATGACCCCACACAATCAGAATATGTTTGTCTACTTCCAGTAAAGAACTCAGTCAGTAGCTAACGTGCTTGGTCACCCAAAAGACACACAGAGTCCAAAACTTATTATCGATATTGTACGTCGTAGTATAAAATAAAAACGCGAGCCATAAAAAGTACTTAGCGAGTTTTTTCATCGTACATTTGTAAGAAAATGTAACTTCGCTTACACACCGTACTCTAACTTTACAAGACGAAGCAAAAACATGTAAAAGGATTAAAATTAATCGTAATAATAATAAACAGTAGAATCTTACCAAATTTTCACCATAACAAGCTTCAAGGCATGAAAACTTCGTTACGAGTTAGCCTCTGTTTGTTTTTCCACAGTCGCTCGAGGATGACGTATCCAGATTCAGCTTCTTCTTCTTTGGCGCTTACCGGCAGCCGGCATCCTTTTTGGCGCATTGCTGCCACCTGCTGCCATGACAGTTGTACTAAATCCTCTTGATGAATCCAGTGTCTTTCAGGTATTTTTTATTATTATTTTTTTTTTTAAACAAGGCCTTCCCCCTCCCAGTTGACCCCATGTCCAAAATACTGCCCATAGAAACTCCATTCAGACCTATCCTTCTCAATTCTGACAGAAGCTCTTGCCTTTCCCTGGAATATTTCTCACTATACATGAGGACATGCTCCACTGTCTCTGACTGGTGACATTCCAAACAAAGGCCATCCTGGCATTTCCCTAAGAGGAAGAGAGTACTATTCAAGACTGTATGCCCAATTCTCAGTCTAGTAATAGTGACTTCCTCCTTTCTTGTCCACCCTTTTCTTCCACAACTATTTCCTGGATTTGTCCCTCTATTAGCCATTGAAAATAAATGCCTACCCTTAGACTCCTCTTCCCAACATTTTATGCCATTGTAGGTTAATTTCTCTCCATACAATACACTTGCCCTCTGCTTCGGAGAGATTAGTTTATTTAATTTGTATAGCGCCAAATCACAACAAAGTTGCCTCAAGGCGCTTCACACAGGTAAGATCTAACCATTACCAACCCCCATAGCAAGCACACAGGCGACAGTGGTAAGGAAAAACTCCCTCTGATGATTTGAGGAAGAAACCTCAAGCAGACCAGACTCAAAGGGGTGACCCTCCGCTTGGGCCATTCTACCGACACAGTTGACAAAACGAATATACAGGAAATTTTTGGTGTACATGCCGGTGCACAGAAAGGGAAGCTTGCAGGAGAGCTGGGTGGATTGATCCTATTATCGATAATATTGATACCAACACTGGTATTGATATTGAACGATCCTCGTGTAAAAAGATCAATACTAAAGCTTTTTTCTCTCCCGCACGCACTGACTGCTGCGCACGCAGATTCATCAAAGTCTACTCTCTGTCTGTAATAACAGGGCTGCACTGTGTAACACAACACAGAGCAGCGCACCCTCCCCCCTCTGGTCTTTTGTTGTTGCGCCATCATGTGCCTCAGCGGCGCCAGCCAACAGTCATACAGGTAGGCTCAGCCTGGCCCGCCCACTCAGCGCTCTCCTCGAGTCAGCTCTCTACCTCAGGAGATTTTGTTTTAAGTTGTGTTGAGTGATATTTTTTAAACAAAAATGTTGATTGTGATAAATAAAGTATTTTGTTGTCACGTACAATGTATGGCAAAATTCTATCCTAGGTCTTTTGGATCCTTTGGATCTATGAAGCTTAAATATGAAAATGTATCGCTATAGGTATCGATATTGGCGACACTGGGCTTGTATTTACTTGGTATCTGATCAATACCAAAATTCCCAGTATCGCCCACCTCTAGCTTACACTACCCTCATCTCTGGATGGAGCCACACCTCAAACATAGAAAAAAAAAAACAGAATCAGGCATCAAAAAAACAAGTACAGTATAATTTGTCAGCATTAAGCAACAAGAAAAACAGAAGAAATACTAAAGTTGACACTGATGTCTATGTTTTCCTTTGCCACAGCTTTTTTGGCCAACCTGTCCATCCTCTCATTTGTTGGGATATCAACATGTATCTCAACCGCTTTTCTTGCCATATCCCTAATCGCCAAAAGAATGTCACAGATATAGTCTTGTCGACGTCTGGATGATCTTGTCCCAGTTCTACTGATAGCTGATACAAAGTCACTGCACACCAACACTTTTTGATGATAAATCTGTGATGCCCATTGTATTGCCATTAGAATAGCCAATAACTCCACTGTAAACACATTCAAGAAATCTGATGTTCTCTTGCATGATTCAATATTCCAGCCTTGGACTACAAAAGCTGTTCCAGTATCACCTGTTTCAGGATCCTTCAACCCGTCAGGAAAAAGTAAAAGATGGTCTTGATATCTCTCTATTACGTGCTCATTGACCAGGACGCCATTAGTATTCTCTGCCCTAAGTCCAAGCAGTGCACGGTCAACCCTGGGCATTTCCAGCTGCCACAAAGGAACGGGAGACCACAAAACTCCTGGATAGACAACTTTGTCATGCACCAATAGTTCCTTTGCGACTACCTCTCCTGACCACACAAAGCTTGATCATTTAGCCCCTTCTCTGTCCCACCTTGCCTGAATCACTTCTTTAATTGGGTGATCATCTCTCTGACCCATCAGTTTATCCAATAATTTGTTTGTAGTTGCTTTCGCTGCAAACTAAATGGCATTTTTCCTGCTTCTACTTGCAGAGCACACACTGGAGATGAATGCACCACTCCTGTACATAGCCTGAGAGCCTTAGCTTGAACCAGATCCAACCAAGACAATACTGTTTTGGAGGCAGATCCATACACCAAGCTTCCATATTCCATTTTTGAGCTTATCAGATACACATAAATTTGCTTTAGGGCCCCTTCACACATAAATGAAGTTGAGAGAATGAAGCAGAAACTGGCCAAAAGTCCACAAACAAAAAACGAAATGGGGAACCGCAGATGTTGCTGCTGTGGGGGGGAATAAAAACCACACACCATAAAAAACATGATACATGTTTTCATGTATTTCCACCTGAGGACAGCAAGCACATGCACGTGCCTCATGGTGTATAGTTTTAAGGTCATGTATGTCATAACACGGTACATGTTCTCCACATGTGTTGGGGGAGCGGGCAGCACGATACACATGCACACCACATGTGTTGAGAGAAGGAGCTGACACACTGACACACCACGTGTTGGGGGGGGGAGTTCAAACAGTCACACCCATGTGTGTTGCTTGGTAACCAGTGGTGGGCCCAGCTAACCAAAAAGTTAGCTTCGATAACTGCTAATCAGCTAACTGAAAAGTTAGCTTTTATAATGCTAAAACAATACACCACTAAAAAAATTTAGTGGATGCTACAGCTAATGGCTAACTTTCAGTATTGTCTACGGTACACTCTCAGCTACTGGCAAGCCAGTTTTGAGTTTAAGCATTGCCAATGCTTCTCATTAGAATCAAAGGCAATCACAAATGCAATACAACCAATTAGTCAGCACTTATGTCTTTGTGTGCCCTGCCCATTGCTGTAAGGTAGAGTCATTTACATTCACAGCATACAGCGGTCCAGACGTGAGGCTGAAGTCATGAAAAGGAAAGCATGTTTGACTACTGGTTTGATTTATAAATCAAATTAATCTGGATAGTTTAACTACATTAATGTGAACTCTCTCATGTTTACAAAGTGAAACTATAACACATATCTTTTAATTTTAAAATAATGCACTATTTCTGAATGTTTTGAACATTAACACACACAGATGCCAAAATGCATTATGGGTCAAATGAGCCTCCCCTCATCACTGATTAGTTGATGTAAAAACCAACACACAAGTGAATGTAACACGTGTTGGTTGTTATAAATAAATGTGTATTTGTAAAATATGTAATTTTTTTCATTTGAAAAAAGGCATTTGCAAAACTGAAAATTCTGTTTGTTAAGTTGTGATTCATCGATATAACCTGGCGCCATTTACACTGCCATCCAGTAGATGGCAGTGTATGCATTTTGACCCATCTACTGGATGGCAGTGTGAATGGCCATCCTCCCCTCATCAACCAAGTGCATTATTTTAAAATTAAAAGATATGTGTTATATTTTCACTTTGTAAACATGACAGAGTTAACATTAATGTAGTTAAACTATCCAGATTAATTTGATTTATAAATCAAAGCAAGTCACATCTGCTTTCCTTTTCATGACTTCAGACTCACATCTAGAACATTGTTTGATGTGAATGTAAATGACTTTTTTTGTAGCAGCCTGGGAGCCAGGTCCTTTCTGCTGGGGTAGAGTTGAGCTCAGCTCCTCTCAGCTGCCTGACTATTGCAAAATACATAGCAGACAGAAACCAACGTGGATTTGCAAATACTTTTCACCATTACTAACTATGAAAACGTTAGTGGAACTAAATTTAGTGAAAGCTAACTGGTCCACTGATGATTTTTGAAGCTAGCTGAAAAGCTAATCCACTAACAAAAAAGTTAGCTTTGCTAATTAGTGGATTAGCAGAACTGTGCCCACCCCTGTTGATAGCGCACAGATGTGTCGCACTTAGATAATTTTCACAGACAGTTCGAATATGCTCATCTGCACTCTACTCTGATGCCAGGCATGTGAATAGCCATGCCTTTTGTAAGTACCCAGCGAGTGGTGTTGGATGTTCATGTGTGGCACCTAGAGTTTCGCCGACACCTGTCGAGAGGGAGTCCAATGGGCACTCCCTCTCTTTTGGGCGCTGCTGTGCAGGAATGGTTGCGGTACCAGCTGTACAAGGCATTTGAGGTGGCTCTGATTTTTCACGAATGGCATGCGATTCCTCCTTCGTGCGCCAGTCGGCTTGGATGGATGGATGAGATTTATTGTCATTGTCATTACAAGTGCAACAACAACGAGATTACGTCCACACTCACATTTCCACAAACAGCAATTTAACCACAATTATTACTTGTTTACTGTAATAATGGCACACATCAGAATTAAGACAACACATATACATTTGACATTGTTTATGTGCACTAAACATGAAACAGTCTGTTATCCAGATTGAGGTGATGTGAGTGTGTGGTAGCCACTGCAACTGGAGTCGTGCCGCTGCCAGCTTGGAGGGAACAGGGACCTGCCGCAGCTAAAACTGCGTAGCCCCCAGAGGGGAAAGGGGTGGCGTGAGCAGTGGCCAGGATCGGGTGTATGATGGGGGCCAGGAGGTGAAGTAAAAGGGAAAAATGGAGCATGCTTCAGTCTTTTGTCCATGTGTGAATCTATTTGTCCTTGTGTACTGGAGTAAGAAAGATAAGGAGGCAGCCAATCTTTCCAAGGCCATAGAAGTTCTTCTGGAGGATAAACAATGGGCATTTTATCCTCAACAGGCTGATAAGACTGCCGTGTTTGTGGTTGAGCAGTGAAAACACTTTTCTAGCTTCACATGAACAAACCAAAACCCAATAATGAAAAATTCCCTGGCCTCTGAAATCTTCTCCTGCAAGGCACGCATTTGCTCCAAGATGTTGTCCAATTTGCGTCTGAGTTCAGGGGTTAACGCAGTCTGAGAATGCATCGCCTTTCCCCATTCATTAATTCATGACGGACAAGCGAGGGGTCGTGGTTTTGGCGGCAGCCGTCTTGCCAATCTTTCGGTAGGTCAGGGCAGCACATAAGCCAATAAGTACCAGCCGTCCTACTATGAATCCAAATATGAATAAATCTTCGACGTCCTCCACAGAGAAAGGTGAAAAGCATGTGACCCGCCAAGTCTTCCAGGCGATGAGAACATAGCCCGCAGGGTAAGTTCCATTCGGGCATGCAGGGTCCCCCGGCCCTCATCTTTTTGTAAAAAAAAAAAAAAAAAAAAAAAAAAATGGTGTCAATAGCGTTCAGAGACCAGCTGATCAATTCCATGATTAATCCAATGTAGTTTGAAGAATTCACAGCCTGGAGAAGTAGGGACTTTGAAGGTTGGAGCAGAGATAGAGGAGAGAGGAGGAGATGTGACCGCCCTCGTTGCAGTCCCAAGCTGTTAGAATAGGCTTCAATCGTGATATGTGTGAAGGGGCCCTTAAAGAAGCCATATCTACACCCCACTCTGATCCAGCCAGATACTCATTATATTCATCACCTTTTTGCATTTTTTAACTACTTTCAGTATATGATCCCTCCATGTAAGACTTGAATCAAAAGAAACCTTCTTCTTCTTCTTCTTCTTCTTGTCCTTCTTCTTGTTCTTCTTAGTGACCAGCCATCATTGTAATCACATTCAGCAATGTATGTCACTTTTTCATCGAGGGTGTTGTGCATGGTTGGTGTTGACAGACTTTTTTTTTTTAATACTTTACCCAAATTTAATCTGGTAAAAACTTAGATGGGGGACTTCTTTGGAACACTGATGGCTGCGTGTGTTTGTTCAGGTGAAACTGGAGTTGAATCAGGAAGGGCATCCGGAATAAAACTTGTGCCAAATACCAATGCGGATCTGGTTGTATACGCTGTGGCATATATATCATGTTACTCCCGGTCCCCAATTGGACCGGGAGTGACATGTTTAGCCGCATGTTCTCCTTGAATTGCTGGCTGTCTGAGTGGTGTCCAAAAAATGAGGTGGGCTTCATAGATAATTGGCAAAGCTTCTGGGGAAAACCTGGTCTTGTTAGGAGAGACGGCATCCATCCCACTTTGGATGGAGCAGCTCTCATTTCTAGAAATCTGGCCAATTTTATTAAACCCTCCAAACCATGACTATCCAGGGTTGGGACCAGGAAGCAGAGTTGTAGTCTTACACACCTCTCTGCAGCTTCTCTCCCCCTGCCATCCCCCCAATACCCCATCCTCGTAGAGACGGTGCCTGCTCCCAGACCACCAACAACCAGTAAAAATATATTTAAGCATAAAAATTCAAAAAGAAAAAATAATATAGCACCTTCAACTGCACCACAGACTAAAATAGTTAAATGTGGTTTATTAAACATTAGGTCTCTCTCTTCTAAGTCCCTGTTAGTAAATGATATAATAATTGATCAACATATTGATTTATTCTGCCTTACAAAAACCTGGTTACAGCAGGATGAATATGTTAGTTTAAATGAGTCAACACCCCCAAGTCACACTAACTGTCAGAATGCTTGTAGCACGGGCCAAGGGGGAGGAATAGTAGCAATCTTCCACTCTAGCTTATTAATTAATCAAAAACCCAGACAGAGCTTTAATTCATTTGAAAGCTTGACTCTTAGTCTTGTCGATCCAAATTGGAAGTCCCAAAAACCAGTTTTATTTGTTGTTATCTATCGTCCACCTGGTCGTTACTGTGAGTTTCTCTGTGAATTTTCGGACCTTTTGTCTGACTTAGTGCTTAGCTCAGATAAGATAATTATAGTGGGCGAGTTTAACATCCACATAGATGCTGAGAATGACAGCCTCAACACTGCATTTAATCTATTATTAGACTCAATTGGCTTCGCTCAAAATGTAAATGAGTCCACCCACCACTTTAACCAAACTTTAGATCTTGTTCTGACTTATGGTATGTAAATTGAAGACTTAACAGTATTCCCTGAAAACCCCCTTCTGTCTGATCAATTCTTAATAACATTTACATTTACTTTAATGGACTACCCAGCAGTGGGGAATAAATTTCATTACAGTAGAAGTCTTTCAGAAAGCGCTGTAACTAGGTTTAAGGATATGATTCCTTCTTTGTTATGTTCTCCAATGCCATATACCAACACAGTGCAGAGTAGCTACCTAAACTCTGTGAGTGAGATAGATTATCTCATCAATAGTTTTACATCCTCATTGAGCACAACTTTGGATGCTGTAGCTCCTCTGAAAAAGAGAGCCTTAAATCAGAAGTGCCTGACTCCGTGGTATAACTCACAAACTCACAGCTTAAAGCAGATAACCCGTAAGTTGGAGAGGAAATGGCGTCTCACTAATTTAGAAGATCTTCACTGGAAAAAGAGTCTGTTGCTCTACAAAAAAGCCCTCTGTAAAGCTAGGACATCTTACTACTCATCACTAATTGAAGAAAATAAGAACAACCCCAGGTTTCTTTTCAGCACTGTAGCCAGGCTGACAAAGAGTCAGAGCTCTATTGAGCTGAGTATTCCTTTAACTTTAACTAGTAATGACTTCATGACTTTCTTTGCTAACAAAATTTTAACTATTAGAGAAAAAATTACTCATAACCATCCCAAAAACATATCATTATCTTTGGCTGCCTTCAGTAATGCTGGTATTTGGTTAGACTCTTTCTCTCCGATTGTTCTGTCTGTTATTTTCATTAGTTACTTCCTCCAAACCATCAACATGTCTATTAGACCCCATTCCTACCAGGCTGCTCAAGGAAGCCCTACCATTAATTAATGCTTCGATCTTAAATATGATCAATCTATCTTTATTAGTTGGCTATATACCACAGGCCTTTAAGGTGGCAGTAATTAAACCATTACTTAAAAAGCCATCACTTGACCCAGCTATCTTAGCTAATTATAGGCCAATCTCCAACCTTCTTTTTCTCTCAAAAATTCTTGAAAGGGTAGTTGTAAAACAGCTAACTGATCTTCTGCAGAGGAATGGTCTATTTGAAGAGTTTCAGTCAGGTTTTAGAATTCATCATAGTACAGAAACAGCATTAGTGAAGGTTACAAATGATCTTCTTATGGCCTCAGACAGTGGACTCATCTCTGTGCTTGTCCTGTTAGACCTCAGTGCTGCTTTTGATAGTGTTGACCATAAAATTTTATTACAGAGATTAAAGCATGCCATAGGTATTAAAGGCACTGCACTGCGGTGGTTTGAATCATATTTATCTAATAGATTACAATTTGTTCATGTAAATGGGGAGTCTTCTTCACAGACTAAGGTTAATTATGGAGTTCTACAAGGTTCTGTGCTAGGACCAATTTTATTCACTTTATACATGCTTCCCTTAGGCAGTATTATTAGAAAGCATTGCTTAAATTTTCATTGTTACGCAGATGATACCCAGCTTTATCTATCCATGAAGCCAGAGGACACACACCAATTAGTTAAACTGCAGGAATGTTTTACAGACATAAAGACATGGATGACCTCTAATTTCTTGCTTTTAAATTCAGATAAAACTGAAGTTATTGTACTTGGCCCCACAAATCTCAGAAACATGGTGTCTAACCAGATCCTTACTCTGGATGGCATTACCCTGACCTCTAGTAATACTGTGAGAAATCTTGGAGTTATTTTTGATCAGGATATGTCTTTCAATGCGCATATTAAGCAAATATGTAGGACTGCTTTTTTGCATTTGCGCAATATCTCTAAAATTAGAAAGGTCTTGTCTCAGAGTGATGCTGAAAAACTAATTCATGCATTTATTTCCTCTAGGCTGGACTATTGTAATTCATTATTATCAGGTTGTCCTAAAAGTTCCCTGAAAAGCCTTCAGTTAATTCAAAATGCTGCAGCTAGAGTACTGACGGGGACTAGAAGGAGAGAACATATTTTACCCATATTGGCCTCTCTTCATTGGCTTCCTGTTAATTCTAGAATAGAATTTAAAATTCTTCTTCTTACTTATAAGGTTTTGAATAATCAGGTCCCATCTTATCTTAGGGACCTCATAGTACCATATCACCCCAAAAGAGCGCTTCGCTCTCAGACTGCAGGCTTACTTGTAGTTCCTAGGGTTTTTAAGAGTAGAATGGGAGGCAGAGCCTTCAGCTTTCAGGCTCCTCTCCTGTGGAACCAGCTCCCAATTCGGATCAGGGAGACAGACACCCTCTCTACTTTTAAGATTAGGCTTAAAACTTTCCTTTTTTGCCAAAGCTTATAGTTAGGGCTGGATCAGATGACCCTGAACCATCCCTTAGTTATGCTGCTATAGACTTAGACTGCTGGGGGTTTCCCATGATGCACTGAGTGTTTCTTTCTCTTTTTGCTCTGTATGCACCACTCTGCATTTAATCATTAGTGATTGATCTCTGCTCTCTTCCACAGCATGTCTTTTTCCTGATTCTCTCCCCTCAGCCCCAACCAGTCCCAGCAGAAGACTGCCCCTCCCTGAGCCTGGTTCTGCTGGCCTACAGAGCATCGGACAGTACTTAAAGAGCTCTGAAGAAGAAGTCATGGAAAGATTGCACAACATCACGAGAAGACCTTATCTGAACAGACCTCAGTCATCAAACTGGCAAAAACTTTGGCGGATAACTCTTACAAGAGAGAAAAAGCAACAATGTGACGCCTGCAACAAAACCCGCAAGACAGACCAGAGAACAATACAGCAAAAGAGAATAAAAACATTGAGTGGAAAGATGGAAACAGCACAAAAGTGTTATGTGCCGACGCGGGTTGAGGAGCGGACCTGCATCTGACTGAACCCAGCGCTAAATAACCAGAAAGCGGTTCCAAAAACAAAACATTTATTTCCCTTTCTGTGCAATAATTGTGTACAACATAATATATGGCTTGTCTGGCGGAGTGAAGGACAGCGCGCTCTCCAGCGCCCAAAGGGATCGAAGCCCGGCGCTTCTGGACTCAAATTCACCGCCAAACACCCCCCAGGTGGACACGACAAACTGACTCTGTGAAGGATAGAAGAGGTGAGGTAAGTCAACAGCTACAACTAATATCCTTCAAAGGCACACGCTATCAGCAACACATTCAGGTCTGACTTTAAGCTTTATGTAAATGAGCAGCTTCTACAACAGGTGGAGGATCATCAGTCCGCACGCCACGGCCATGAGAAGCAAACTGCATAATTCTCATCAATGTTCAAATATACTGCGTAACAAAATACCAAATTACTATTAACACTTATTCAGACAATCAATCATCTCTGATGTGTGCTGACAGCATGTGTCCCTCACCCGTCCTCCTTCACAGGCATGATGTGTCAAACCCAGGAGCGGTCCTCAGCGTCTCACAAACGAACGTCACAAGGTCGAGTTCCCGGCAATTCTGCTTGAACCACTCATGGCTTAAATGCAGAACGCCATCTAATTATCTGCTTCAGCTGAAAGTCCTTAAGTCTGCACGTGAGCATCATCCACAGGTGCTGCGAGTCATTAGGCCTGCACGTGGACATCCTCCACAAGTGCAGCCAATAATGTTGATGAGGGTGAAGGATTCTTCTGCCAGCACCTTCTCCACAGACAAAAACCAGTTTGCATACCACCTGGAGAGCAAAGAAAAGAAAACAACACAAAAACATCCAGCCAAACCCCCCAACACACAACACAAAAGGGCTGGACAATTCCAAGAAGAACTTGAAAAGGAATACACTGACAAAGTTGTATCAATGCAGTGGCTGAAAAATGGAGAACATGGTTTTGATGGAGAAAGAATTTTAGTTGGAGCACAAGATCAGGGACTTCTAACAAATGGCTTCAAAGAAATGGCAGGGATCTCACAAAATGACAAATGCCAATTCTGTCATACAGCTGTTGAGAGTGTAAACCATCTAACATCAGCATGCCAGATCCTCATGGCAGATGGACATTATACATGCATGAGCCAGCACCAGTCTCATCCAATGGAAAAGTAACTGTCTTCTATGACAAAGAGATCCCAGCAGGAAGACAAATCAAAGGAGGTGCAATAAAAGCTGATATTGTTATCTGGAACAAGCAAGAGAAAACAGCCAAAATCATTGATGTGACAGTCCCCAATGACTATGGCCTGAATTGAGCTGAAATGGGAAAGATCACGAAATACCAAGACCTGAAAAATGACCAACAAACAACATGGTCATTGAAAGACATCAATATATCCCAGCTGTGATGGTTGGCAACAGGCCTTATAAAGAAGAACCTGAAGAAATACCTTGAGGCAATCCCCGGTCACCCAAGCGCACACAAGGTGCAGTTGTCTGCAATTAAGGGAACGATCACCATCTTGAAGAGAGCCCTCGCATGCAGTGCCAGCGATTGTTAGGGTAACTATAGAGTCTAGGGTTCAACTTTAGACCCCAGGTCTGGGGCCCACTGCATTCTATTAAAAAGAATTTCAAAGATAAATGAAAAAAGAAAGGTAAATTAGTTTCCTGACATGAGTGGTTGGTTGGTTGGTATAACACACAACTTAATGAAACCTGTGGTGGGTTTTACAACTAAATCTGTATTTGTAAATATGTCTCTTTTTTTTCATTTGTAAAAAAAAAAAAAGCCAATTTGAAAACTGAAAATTCAGTTTCTAAGTGGATTTAGCACTTTTGGTAAATGTCCCTTAGTAAAAAGAAATTTATTCAAGTGTACTATGAGTATACTTATTTTTTACTAAAATTGAAGTATACTTGAAGCTGACTTTTTATAAACTATATTTTATATACTTAAGAATAGTATAGTGAAGTATACTTGGCTTATACTGAGAAGTATAAACAAATGTCTAAGTCTAAGTACATTAAGATTTACGCTTATACTTTAATACTAAAACTTATACTTTAGTATACTTTTTACGTCTTTCTGCCACAAAGTACTAACACTTATTATGCACTTGGAGCAAGATATACTAAGTCAAGCCAAGCTGTGAAACTGTCAACAATTTTGGAGCAAAGGATTTCAGTGTCTCTGTTGTGTGGGCCGCTGAAGAGGAGGTACTGCTGGCCCACTACCACCAGAGGGCGCCCTGCTTGGAGTGCGGGCTCCAAGCACGAGAGGGCGCCAGACCCAGAGGAAGTGACAGCTGTCACTCATCACTCCAGCTGTCACTCATCTACACTACTATATAAGCCGGACTGCAACTCCACCTCCCCGCCGAGAAATCGACTACCAGAACCAAGGTAATTTCTCTGCTGAATTTAAACTGTGACTTACGTCTGTTTGCAGCCGTAATCCTGTGAAGACCCAGAAGAGGGACAAACAGGAGCTGCACAAGTGTGTGTGATTTGGAGGTGGAGGTGCTCCCTCCTAACGGTATCTGGACTATATATTACTGAGTGTGCAGACTCACACTCACACATCATATTTCTGCTTTCTGCCAGCAGTACCAGGGTCGACAGTCGAAGACAGAGGCCACCTGGGGACTCGGGACTTGGCGGCTCCGGTGTTCTTCAGGCCGTTGGTGGTGGAAGCCGTGTGGGACGCGGCTTCTCTCTCGTCGGGCGTCTTCTATCTTCGAGCCTGCCCACACTTCACCTGGTGTTTATTGACTGTGAGATTAAGACACGTTTCGTTGTGTAATATCACAACATTAAATTGTTACCTTTTGGCTTACTCATTGTCCGTTCATTTGCGCCCCCTGTTGTGGGTCTGTGCTACGACACCTTCCCAACAGGATTTCTCGGCCAACGTCATGGACTCCGAGGGGCGTCAACTCCAGCTTGAACGGCCAATGGAAGAGCCAGGAGCGCAGGCGTCAGCGGGAGGCGGGTTGAGTGAGCTGCAGCAGATCTTAACCGCCTTCAAGGCCCGGTTAGAATTAGTGACCGAGCAGAGTGTCCTCCTTAATCGGAGGGTGGAGGCTCTCACCGCCAGGGTGGAAGCGCGCGATCAGGGCGCTGCTGCAGCCACTCCTCTGGCTGGTCCTGGGCCCGTATTAGACGTTCCACTGGTCGTTCAACGAACCCCCCCACCGTCCCCTGAAGCATACATAAGCCCTCCGGAACCGTACGGGGGCTGTGTCGAGACATGCGCGGACTTCCTCATGCAGTGTTCGCTCGTCTTTTCACAGCGCCCCGTCATGTACGCATCAGACGCTAGCCGGGTGGCTTATGTTATTAATTTGCTTCGAGGAGAGGCACGCGCATGGGCTACGGCGCTTTGGGAGCAGAATTCACGGCTCCTAACGTCTTATGCTGGGTTTGTACGGGAATTCAAACAAGTGTTTGATCATCCCAACAGAGGCGAGACCGCTTCGAACGTGCTGCTGTCGATGAGACAGGGGCGCCGTAGCGCAGCCGAGTATGCAGTCGGCTTCCGCATCGCGGCAGCGAGGTCCGGCTGGAATAACGTTGCGCTCTGCGCCGCCTTTGTAAATGGACTGTCCCCGGTCCTCAAGGAGCACCTACTGGCCAAGGAGGAGCCGCGGGAATTTGACGGGCTGATCGATTTGGTTATACGTTTAGACAACCGTTTAAGCGAGCATCGTCGGGAGCAGGCCGGGAGGCATGACCGGGCACTAGTCGTCCCTCCCCCTTCCGGTTCCGACAAGGTGACGTCGTCCCCACGCTTCACTGCCAGAGAGCTCCGTGTGGCTACAGCTCCCCCTGCTGAGGAGGCTAGGGACACGAGTAGGGCCAAATTAAAGTCAAACATCAGACAAAGGAGGCTGGCCCACGGGGAGTGTTTCATCTGCGGCTCTTGCGAGCACATGCAGAAGGACTGCCCTAAAACGGTCAAACAACAACGCCCGTCCTTAGAAACTGGGCTAAGGGTGGGTCATAACACGCACGCGGGAAAACCCCGCAAATCTGCACGAATCCCAGTAACAATCCTTTGTGGGGATTTAACCCTTCATGCCCCAGCACTGATAGACACAGGGTCTGAAGGGAATCTGCTGGACAGCAGATGGGTAAAGGAAGTTGGGCTCCCTCTGGTGGCTCTGCCGGCACCATTGCAGGTGCGAGCACTAGATGGCACCCTGCTTCCATTAATCACACATCAGACACAACCAGTGACTTTGGTTGTGTCTGGGAATCACAGGGAGGAGATAGTGTTCCATGTAACACCTTCTACCTCCCGAGTGATTTTGGGCTTTCCATGGATGGTGAAGCACAATCCCCGGATTGATTGGCCGTCTGGGGTTGTGACGCAGTGGAGCGAAACCTGCCACCGGGAGTGCTTAGGATCCTCGGTTCCTCCCGGCACTACGGCTAATGAGGAGGTCAATGTTCCCCCCAATCTATCGGCGGTGCCAAAGGAGTACCACGATCTTGCTGACGTTTTCAGCAAAGATCTGGCACTCACTCTTCCCCCGCACCGACCGTATGATTGTGCCATCGATTTGGTTCCGGGCGCTGAGTACCCGTCCAGCAGGCTGTACAACCTCTCACGTCCGGAACGCGAATCAATGGAGACCTACATCCGGGACTCCTTAGCTGCCGGGCTGATCCGGGCTGACTCCACCTCCCCGATGGGTGCTGGTTTGTTTTTTGTGGGCAAGAAAGACGGCGGACTCCGTCCATGCATTGATTACAGAGGGCTGAACGAGATCACGGTTCGCAACCGATACCCGTTACCTCTGTTAGATTCAGTGTTCACGCCCCTGCATGGAGCCCAAATTTTCACAAAATTGGATCTTAGAAACGCGTACCACCTGGTTCGGATCCGGAAGGGAGACGAATGGAAGACGGCATTCAACACCCCGTTAGGTCATTTTGAGTACCTGGTCATGCCGTTCGGCCTCACTAACGCCCCCGCGACGTTCCAAGCTTTGGTAAATGACATCTTGCGGGACTTCCTGCATCAGTTCGTCTTCGTATATCTGGACGATATACTCATCTTTTCCCCGGACCCTGAGACCCATGTCCAGCATGTACGTCAGGTCCTACAGCGGTTGTTGGAGAACCGGCTGTTTGTGAAGGGCGAGAAGTGCGAGTTCCACTGCACTTCTTTGTCCTTCCTGGGGTTCATCATCTCCTCCAACTCCGTCGCCCCTGATCCGGCTAAGGTTGCGGCGGTGAGAGATTGGCCCCAACCAACAAGCCGCAGGAAACTACAGCAGTTCCTAGGCTTTGCAAATTTCTACAGGAGGTTCATTAAAGGTTACAGTCAGGTAGTTAGCCCCCTGACTGCCCTGACCTCCACCAAGGTCCCCTTCGCCTGGTCGGATCGGTGCGAAGCCGCGTTCCAGGAGTTGAAACGCCGGTTCTCGACTGCACCAGTTCTGGTGCAGCCTGATCCTGATCGCCAGTACATAGTAGAGGTGGACGCCTCTGACTCAGGGATAGGAGCCGTGCTGTCCCAGAGCGTGGAGGCTGATAAAGTCCTCCATCCTTGTGCCTTTTATTCCCGCAGGTTGACCCCAGCTGAACGGAACTATGACGTCGGCAATCGGGAACTTCTTGCGGTGAAGGAGGCTCTTGAAGAGTGGAGACACCTGCTGGAGGGGGCATCGTTGCCCTTCACGGTTTTCACGGACCATCGGAACCTGGAGTACATCCGGACCGCCAAGCGGCTGAACCCCAGGCAAGCCCGCTGGTCTCTGTTCTTCGGGCGCTTTGACTTCCAGATCACGTATCGCCCCGGGACCAAGAACCAAAAACCAGATGCATTGTCCCGGGTGCACGAAGAAGAAGCCAAAGCGGGGCTGTCGAACCCCACCGAGACCATCATCCCCGAGTCCACTGTCGTGGCCACCCTCACCTGGGACGTGGAGGAGACCGTCCGGGAGGCCCTGACAAGGAGCCCGGACCCGGGGACTGGCCCCAAGAACAAACTGTACGTCCCACCAGAGGCAAGAGCTGCCGTATTGGACTTCTGTCACGGGTCCAAGCTCTCCTGTCATCCCGGAGTGCGTAGGACCGTGGCAATAGTCCAGCAGTGCTTCTGGTGGGCGTCCCTGGAAACCGACGTCCGGGACTACGTCCAGGCCTGTACCATCTGCGCCAGGGGCAAGGCAGACCATTGGAGGACGACGGGACTCCTCCAACCCCTGCCAGTGCCTCATCGCCCCTGGTCTCACATCGGCCTGGACTTCATCACGGGCCTCCCGCCGTCCCAGGGCAACACCGTTATTCTCACGATAGTGGACTGGTTCTCCAAGGCGGCCCACTTCGTGGCCCTCCCGAAGCTCCCGACAGCCCAGGAGACGGCAGACCTCCTGGTCCACCACGTCATGCGGCTGCATGGGATACCATCGGACATTGTATCAGATCGTGGTCCCCAGTTCTCTTCGCAGGTGTGGAAGAGTTTCTGTAAGGAGCTGGGGGCCACCGTGAGTCTCTCGTCCGGGTACCACCCCCAGACCAACGGCCAGGCAGAGCGGGCTAACCAGGAGTTGGAACAGGCCCTTCGCTGCGTCACCTCCGCGCACCCGGCAGCCTGGAGTCACCATCTGGCCTGGATCGAGTATGCCCATAACAGCCAAGTCTCGTCTGCTACCGGCCTCTCCCCTTTTGAGGCATGTTTGGGGTTCCAGCCCCCATTGTTCCCGCTGGTGGAGGGAGAGGTCGGTGTGCCCTCGGTCCAGGCCCACCTCAGGAGGTGCCGCCGGGTGTGGCGGACCACCCGCTCTGCCCTGTTAAAGGCCCGGACGAGGGCCAAGACCCATGCAGACCGCCGACGTTCCCCGGCCCCCACATACCAGCCCGGGCAGGAGGTGTGGCTGTCAACAAAGGACATCCCCCTCTGTGTGGACTCACCCAAATTAAAGGACAGGTACATCGGACCATTCCCCATCCTCAAGATCATCAACCCGGCCGCAGTGAAACTCCGACTCCCGGCTTCACTGCGTATCCACCCTGTCTTCCACGTGTCCCGTATCAAGCCACACCACACCTCGCCCCTCTGTGCACCTGGACCTACGCCGCCTCCTGCCCGGCTCATCGACGGGGAGCCTGCTTGGACGGTCCGCAGGCTCCTGGACGTCCGTCGTCAGGGCCGGGGGTTCCAATATCTGGTGGACTGGGAGGGGTATGGTCCTGAGGAACGCTCCTGGGTGAAGAGGAGCTTCATCCTGGACCCGGCCCTCCTGGCCGATTTCTACAGACGACACCCGGACAAGCCCGGTCGGGCGCCAGGAGGCGCCCGTTGAGGGGGGGGTCCTGTTGTGTGGGCCACTGAAGAGGAGGTACTGCTGGCCCACTACCACCAGAGGGCAGCCGTAATCCTGTGAAGACCCAGAAGAGGGACAAACAGGAGCTGCACAAGTGTGTGTGATTTGGAGGTGGAGGTGCTCCCTCCTAACGGTATCTGGACTATATATTACTGAGTGTGCGGACTCACACTCACACATCATATTTCTGCTTTCTGCCAGCAGGTACCAGGGTCGACAGTCGAAGACAGAGGCCACCTGGGGACTCGGGACTTGGCGGCTCCGGTGTTCTTCAGGCCGTTGGTGGTGGAAGCCGTGTGGGACGCGGCTTCTCTCTCGTCGGGCATCTTCTATCTTCGAGCCTGCCCACACTTCACCTGGTGTTTATTGACTGTGAGATTAAGACACGTTTCGTTGTGTAATATCACAACATTAAATTGTTACCTTTTGGCTTACTCATTGTCCGTTCATTTGCGCCCCCTGTTGTGGGTCCGTGCTACGACACCTTCCCAACAGTCTCCTACTCTGGGTCCCACTGCACTGCATCTGTTGGGAAAGTGTAGGTACACGGACCCACAACAGGGGACGCAAATGAACAGACAATGGAGGAGGTCAAATAACAACACTTTACTGTTGTGAATGGGCACAACAAATACAACAGATTACAACAATAGACAAAAGCCAAATCACAAAAGGTGTCGTGTGGGCAGGCTCGAAGATAGGAGACGTCTGTCCAAAGCAGAACCGGAACCACACGATTTCCTCCGCCACCAGACCCCGGGAATACTGGAGCCGCCAAGTCCCGAACTCCCAGGTGGCCACTGCCTCCGCGTGTCGGACCTGGTACTGCTGGCGAGGAACAAAAAACAATTAAATGTGGGCGCGTTTGCACCCAGGAATCCGCACGGCAGGAAAACTACCTCCACCTCTCGTTGGAAAAGGAGTCAGCTAAACAACGCACAAGAGTCACAAAAGATCACTGTCAAACAGTCAGCTGAGTACGTTACCTTCCAGGTAGAACGATATCTCGGCAAAGAGGTGGAGACGTCGTCCTGCTGATGTACCCCTGCTGATCGGATGATTGGTAACAGCTGTTGCAGGTGATGCGTGACAGCTGTCACCCTGGCTGCTCCTGTGAGGCGGCTGCACCCTCTGGTGCCTGGAGCCCGCACTTCAAACAGGGCGCCCTCAGGTGGTGGGCCAGCAGTACCTCCTCTTCTGGCGGCCCACACAACAGGACCCCCCCCTCAACGGGCGCCTCCTGGCGCCCGACCAGGCTTGTCCGGGTGGCGGTGGTAGAAATCGGCCAGGAGGGCCGGGTCCAGGATGAAGCTCCTCTTCACCCAGGAGCGTTCTTCGGGACCGTACCCCTCCCAGTCCACCAAATAGTGAAAGCCCCGGCCCATCCTACGGACATCCAAGAGCCGGCGTACAGTCCAAGCCGGCTCGCCATCGATGATCCGGGCAGGAGGCGGCGCCGGACTCAGAGTACAGAGGGGTGAGGTGTGATGTGGTTTGATTCGGGACACATGAAACACAGGATGGATCCGCAGTGAGGCTTCAGCTTCCGACCTCACTGCGGCTGGACTGATGACCTTAAGGATCTTGAAAGGGCCGATGTAACGGTCCTGTAGCTTGGGGGAGTCCACTCTGAGGGGAATGTCCTTTGTGGATAACCACACCTCCTGCCCTGGCCGATACGCAGGGGCCGGGGTCCGCCGACGGTCTGCATGGGCTTTTGTCCTTGTCCGGGCCTTTAGCAAAGCAGAACGGGCGGCACGCCACACCCGACGGCACTTCCGTAGGTGGGCCTGGACCGAGGGCACACCGACCTCTCCCTCAACCACCGGAAACAACGGGGGCTGATACCCCAGACACACCTCAAAAGGGGAGAGGCCGGTGGCTGAAGACACCTGGCTGTTATGGGCATACTCGATCCAGGCCAAGTGGGTACTCCAGGCCGCCGGGTGCGCGGCAGTCACGCAGCGCAAGGCCTGTTCCACCTCCTGGTTTACCCGTTCTGCTTGCCCGTTGCTCTGAGGGTGGTACCCGGACGAGAGACTCACCGTGGCCCCCAGTTCCCGGCAGAAGCTCCTCCAGACTTGCGAGGAGAACTGGGGACCACGATCGGAGACGATGTCTGTTGGAATCCCATGCAGCCGGACGACGTGGTGGACCAGGAGGTCCGCTGTCTCCTGGGCTGTTGGGAGCTTCGGGAGGGCCACGAAGTGGGCCGCCTTGGAGAATCGGTCCACTATCGTGAGGATGGTGGTGTTACCCTGGGACGGCGGGAGGCCCGTGACAAAATCCAGGCCGATGTGGGACCAGGGGCGATGAGGCACAGGCAGCGGCTGGAGTAGTCCTGATGCCCTGCGATGGTCAGCCTTGCCCCTGGCGCAGGTGGTGCAGGCCTGGATATAATCCCGGACGTCGGCCTCTAGGGACGCCCACCAGAAGCGCTGCCGGACAACTGCCACGGTTCTTCGCACCCCTGGATGACAGGAGAGCTTGGAGCCGTGACAGAAGTCCAGGACTGCAGCCCTAGCTTCTGGTGGGACGTATAGTTTGTTCTTCGGCCCAGTTCCGGGGTCCGGGCTTCGTGCCAGGGCCTCCCGGACGGTTCTCTCTATGTCCCAGGTGAGGGTGGCCACGATAGTGGACTCCGGGATGATGGGTTCCGGTGGATCCGACAACTCCGCTTTGACTTCATCTTCATGTACCCGGGACAAGGCATCCGATCTCTGGTTTTTGGTCCCGGGACGGTAGGTGATCCGGAAGTCAAAACGGCCGAAGAACAGTGACCAGTGGGCTTGCCTGGGGTTCAGCCGCTTGGCGGTCCTGATATACTCCAGGTTCCGGTGATCAGTGAAAACCGTGAATGGCACGGACGTTCCCTCCAACAGATGTCTCCACTCTTCAAGAGCCTCTTTCACCGCAAGGAGTTCTCGATTGCCGACGTCATAGTTCCGTTCGGCCGGGGTCAACCTGCGGGAAAAATAGGCACACGGGTGAAGGACCTTATCGGTCTTCCCGCTCTGGGAAAGCACAGCTCCTATCCCTGAGTCCGAGGCGTCCACTTCAACCACTAACTGGCGACTAGGATCGGGCTGCACCAGAACGGGTGCAGACGAGAAGCACCGTTTCAACTCCTTGAATGCGGCATCGCAACGATCCGACCAGGTGAAGGGGACTTTTGGTGAGGTCAGGGCTGTCAGGGGGCTAACTGCCTGACTGTAGCCCTTAATGAACCTCCTGTAGAAATTTGCAAAGCCGAGGAACTGTTGCAGCTTCCTACGGCTAGTGGGTTGGGGCCAGTCTCTCACCGCCGCAACCTTGGCCGGATCAGGAGCGACGGAGTTGGGGGAGATGATAAACCCCAGGAAGGACAAAGATGTGCGGTGAAACTCACACTTCTCGCCCTTCACAAACAGCCGGTTCTCCAACAACCGCTGCAGGACCTGACGTACATGCCGGACATGAGTCTCAGGATCCGGAGAAAAGATGAGTATATCGTCTAGATATACGAAGACGAATCGGTGCAGGAAATCCTGCAAGACATCATTAACTAATGCTTGGAACGTCGCGGGGGCGTTTGTGAGGCCGAACGGCATGACCAGGTACTCAAAGTGACCTAAGGGGGTGTTAAATGCCGTCTTCCACTCGTCTCCCTTCCGGATCCGAACCAGGTGATACGCATTTCTAAGATCTAGCTTAGTGAATATTTGGGCTCCATGCAGGGGAGTGAACACTGAATCCAACAGGGGCAACGGGTATCGATTACGAACCATGATTTCATTCAGCCCCCTATAATCAATGCATGGCAGAAGTCCGCCGTCTTTTTTACCCACAAAAAAGAAACCTGCACCCATCGGGGAGGTGGAATTCCGGATCAACCCGGCGGCTAAAGAGTCCCGGATATAGGTCTCCATTGATTCGCGCTCAGGTCGTGAGAGGTTGTACAGCCTGCTGGACGGGAACTCAACGCCTGGAACCAAATCAATGGCACAATCGTACGGACGGTGGGGGGGAAGGGTGAGCGCCGGATCCTTACTGAACACATCCACAAGGTCATGGTACTCCACCGGCACCGTCCCTAAATTGGGCGGGACTCTGACCTCCTCCTTAGCCTGGGAACCGGGAGGAACCGAGGAACCTAAACATACCCGATGGCAGGTCTCGCTCCACTGAACCACTACCCCGGACGGCCAATCGATCCGGGGATTGTGTTTTAACATCCAGGGGAACCCTAGAATCACACGGGAGGTGGTAGGAGTCACAAAAAACTCGATCTCCTCCCGGTGATTCCCTGACACCACCAGAGTTACTGGTGGTGTCTTATGTGTGATCGGAGGGAGTAGGGAGCCATCTAGTGCCCGCACCTGCACAGGCGAGGTAAGCACCACCAGAGGGAGCCCTATCTCCCTGGCCCATCTGCTGTCTAACAGATTCCCTTCAGAGCCCGTGTCCACCAGTGCTGGGGCCTTCAGGGTTAAATCCTCATAAAGGATTGTCACTGGGAGTCGTGTGGCAATATGGGTGTGTCCCACGTGAATGTTTTGGCCCACCCCTAACCCAGTGTCTAGGGGCGGGCGTTGGTGTTTAACCGCTCGGGGCAGTCCCTCACTTGATGCTCTATTGAGCCACAAACAAAGCACGCTCCGCGGACCAGCCTCCTCTGTCTATCTGGTGCCCTAAATGTGGCCCTGCTCGTGTCCATAGCTTCGTCAGCAGGGGGAGCTGTCACCACACGGAACGTAGGGGCCGTGGAGCGTGGGGAGGGCGGAACTCAGTCGGAACCGGAAGGGAGAGGGACGGCGCGTGCCCGGCCACGCCCTTCGTCTCGTTCCCGACGGCGTTCTTCTAACCGATTGTCTAATCGTATAACGAGATCAATAAGCCCGTCTAAATCCCGCGGTTCGTCCTTGGCCACCAGGTGCTCCTTCAGGACCAACGACAGTCCATTTATGAAGGCGGCGCGGAGGGCAGTGCTATTCCAGCCGGACCTCGCAGCCGCGATGCGGAAGTCGACTGCATAAGCAGCTGCGCTCCGGCGCCCCTGTCTCATTGACAGCAGCACGGCTGAAGCGGTCTCTCCTCTATTTGGGTGATCGAACACAGTTCTGAACTCCCTCACAAACCCATCATATGTCAGAAGGAGCCATGAATTTTGCTCCCAGAGCGCTGTAGCCCAAGCGCATGCCTCGCCGCGAAGCAGATTAATCACATAAGCTATCTTACTAGCATCAGTCGCGTACATGACGGGACGTTGTGCGAAGACGAGCGAACACTGCATAAGAAAGTCCGCGCATGTCTCCACACAACCCCCGTACGGCTCTGGAGGGCTTATGTATGCTTCAGGGGAAGGTGGGCCTATAATTAGCTAAGATAGCTGGGTCAAGTGATGGCTTTTTAAGTAATGGTTTAATTACTGCCACCTTAAAAGCCTGTGGTACATAGCCAACTAATAAAGATAGATTGATCATATTTAAGATCGAAGCATTAATTAATGGTAGGGCTTCCTTGAGCAGCCTGGTAGGAATGGGGTCTAATAGACATGTTGATGGTTTGGAGGAAGTAACTAATGAAAATAACTCAGACAGAACAATTGGAGAGAAAGAGTCTAACCAAATACCGGCATCACTGAAAGCAGCCAAAGATAACGATACATCTTTGGGATGGTTATGAGTAATTTTTTCTCTAAGTTAAAATTTTATTAGCAAAGAAAGTCATGAAGTCATTACTAGTTAAAGTTAAAGGAATACTCGGCTCAATAGAGCTCTAACTCTTTGTCAGCCTGGCTACAGTGCTGAAAAGAAACCTGGGGTTGTTCTTATTTTCTTCAATTAGTGATGAGTAGTAAGATGTCCTAGCTTTACAGAAGGCTTTTTTATAGAGCAACAGACTCTTTTTCCAGGCTAAGTGAAGATCTTCTAAATTAGTGAGACGCCATTTCCTCTCCAACTTACGGGTTATCTTCTTTAAGCTGCGAGTTTGTGAGTTATACCACGGAGTCAGGCACTTCTGATTTAAAGCTCTCTTTTTCAGAGGAGCTACAGCATCCAAAGTTGTCTTCAATGAGGATGTAAAACTATTGACGAGATACTCTATCTCACAGAGTTTAGGTAGCTACTCTGCACTGTGTTGGTATATGGCATTAGAGAACATAAAGAAGGAATCATATCCTTAAACCTAGTTACAGCGCTTTCTGAAAGACTTCTAGTGTAATGAAACTTATTCCCCACTGCTGGGTAGTCCATCAGAGTAAATGTAAATGTTATTAAGAAATGATCAGACAGAAGGGAGTTTTCAGGGAATACTGTTAAGTCTTCAATTTCCATACCATAAGTCAGAACAAGATCTAAGATATGATTAAAGTGGTGGGTGGACTCATTTACATTTTGAGCAAAGCCAATTGAGTCTAATAATAGATTAAATGCAGTGTTGAGGCTGTCATTCTCAGCATCTGTGTGGATGTTAAAATCGCCCACTATAATTATCTTATCTGAGCTAAGCACTAAGTCAGACAAAAGGTCTGAAAATTCACAGAGAAACTCACAGTAACAACCAGGTAGATGATAGATAATAACAAATAAAACTGGTTTTTGGGACTTCCAATTTGGATGGACAAGACTAAGAGTCAAGCTTTCAAATGAATTAAAGCTCTGTCTGGGTTTTTGATTAATTAATAAGCTGGAATGGAAGATTGCTGCTAATCCTCCGCCTCGGCCCGTGCTACGAGCATTCTGGCAGTTAGTGTGACTCGGAGGTGTTGACTCATTTAAACTAACATATTCATCCTGCTGTAACCAGGTTTCTGTAAGGCAGAATAAATCAATATGTTGATCAGTTATTATATCATTTACTAACAGGGACTTAGAAGAGAGAGACCTAATGTTTAATAGACCACATTTAACTGTTTTAGTCTGTGGTGCAGTTGAAGGTGCTATATTATTTTTTCTTTTTGAATTTTTATGCTTAAATAGATTTTTACTGGTTATTGGTGGTCTGGGAGCAGGCACCGTCTCTACGGGGATGGGGTAATGAGGGGATGGCAGGGGGAGAGAAGCTGCAAAGAGGTGTGTAAGACTACAACTCTGCTTCCTGGTCCCAACCCTGGATAGTCACGGTCTGGAGGATTTAAGAAAATTGGCCAGATTTCTAGAAATGAGAGCTGCTCCATCCAAAGTGGGATGGATGCCGGCTCTCCTCACAAGACCAGGTTTTCCCCAGAAGCTTTGCCAATTATCTATGAAGCCCACCTCATTTTTTGGACACCACTCAGACAGTCAGCAAATCAAGGAGAACATGCGGCTAAACATGTCACTTCCGGTCCGATTGGGGAGGGGCCCAGAGAAAACTACAGTCATGGAACTGAACACCAAAACCTCAAGTCCAGAGGGAAGAAGAGAACATCTCAGCTCTTCAAAATGTGAGAAAAATAGCTCCAAAAACTCCACCAGAGGTTGAAACTGCAGAGGAGACCTTCATCTCGTTAAATGTCCTGAGGGTCCAGCTGACCTGTCGTCTCTGCAAACCAATACCTGCTGTAGTGGTGCGGCATAGCAAAACAGTTGTTCATTTTGTGATAAAAGCATGGAATTTGGTACACATATTCTAAATTAACTAATGTTTATCTTCAGATATGGAGCCATCCTGGAGCTGACCTCTAATGAGCTACAGGGGTCAATGAAGAATTATTGGTACAAGGTTCTGTGGTGGTCCAGTACTTAACTTTGGGGCCTCTTTTCTTATTCATCATTGGTGGCTTAACTGTGCCCAGATAGTTCCTGCTTTTTGCCTGCACCTGTTAGAAACCAGGGCCCGGTTTCATAAAGCAGTCTAATTTTGTTTAGTTGACTCAACTCAATCAATTAATTATGACATTATTAGTTGCACAAAGTTCTTCATCGGCTAAAGTTTCACATTAGCCGACTGAAGTTTTTAGCCTGGTACAGAGGAGGCTAATCTTATTTTAGTCAACAAAACTTCAGTGTCTACGGAACCCAGGAGAGGTCACTTAAAATGATTTTTTTTTTCTGACCATGATAATTTGTGCGCACGTTTTCCTTTAATCGAGCCCTCGAATTAATAAAACGTGCACACGTTTTCCTGGCCGTGATAATTCGTGCGCACTTTTTCCTTTAATCGAGCCCTCGAATTAATAAAACGTGCGCACGTTTTCCTTTAATCAAGCCCTTGAATTAATAAAAAAATGTGCGCACGTTTTCCTTTAATCAAGCCCTCGAATTAATAAAACATGCGCACGTTTTCTTTTAATTGAGACCTCGAATTAATAAAACGTGTGCACGTTTTCCTTTCGTTCAAAATGAACTACATAATATGACCTAAATTGTCATCCTCACGATGGGGAGACGCTTCACCCTCAGCATCCTTTTTAATGTGCTTAACCTCCAGATGATGCCATGCTGGACAGCTGGAGTTCTCTGTATGTCCTTGTGCGCCCACACCAGATCCATTTCTAAAGGGGAAATGTATCACACTGTCTGCTGGTTTGTTGGCTAATAGCCAACATTTATGTGTCACGACAATACTGAATGTATGTTTGTGCACACAATGTAATAAAATGAGCGCACAATATAACAAAACGTCCGCACAATATAATAAAATGTGCGTACAATATAACAAAACGTGCGCCCAATATAATAAAATGTGTGCTCAATATAACAAAACGTGTACACAATATAACAAAACGAGCGCACAATATAATGTGCGCACAATATAACAAAACGTCCGCACAATATAATAAAATGTGTGCTCAATATAACAAAGCGTGTGCACAATATAACAAAACGTGCGGACAATATAATAAAACGTGCGCACAATATAACAAAACGTGCGCACAATATAACAAAACGTGCGCACAATATAACAAAACGTCCGCACAATATAATAAAATGTGCGCACAATATAACAAAATGTGCACACAATATAACAAAACATGCGCACAATATAACAAAACGTCCGCACAATATAATAAAATGTGCGCACAATATAACAAAATGTGCACACAATAAAATGTGTGCTCAATATAACAAAACGTGTACACAATATAACAAAACGTGCGCACAATATAATAAAGTGGGCGCACAATATAACAAAACGTCCGCACAATATAATAAAATGTGTGCTCAATATAATAAAACGTGTGCACAATATAACAAAACGTGTGCACAATATAATAAAACGTGCGCACGTTCTCTCCACATGCAAAACATTTTGCAATGACACTTCCAGGGCTCTGTAAATGTCTTACCTCAAAGAAGGTGCCTATCATACCACCAATAGATGGAGCAGGAAGGACAGAGAGCCTTGCAGGCTAATGGGAGCAGGTGTTCTGGTACTGGAATAATCCACTGGAGATGTTTATGGACACTGAGGTTCAACAGTGATATTGCTTCCCTCCGCTTCGGCCATGGTTGTAGCAGATGATATTCCGGAAGTAAACAAAACCCAACCCACAAGTAAACAAAACTCTGGCGCATTGGAGGCGATTCTTGGCAACAGCACTCACGAGGTCACGATGCACATGAAAATCGTCGACTAACGTAAAATGGCTAATCTACAAGTTTAGCCGTCAATGTGAAACGGAGATTAAACAGCTAATGTTGGGCAACTAACCTTAGTCACTTAAGTTTGGTATACTTAAAGATTACACTGCTTTATGAAACCAATCCCTGGTCAGCAACTGCAAGCAGCAGAGAGGTGTTAAAACTGACATTTAAAAAAAAATGCGTGCTTTTTTTGTGGGTTGTGTTTTGATAATAGAAAGTTGGACCTTCCTGCTGTTGCTGATTAGGTGAACCTGAATGAAAGCTTTGAAATCTGATTCTTTCTGGCAGAGCTTACCCTGTGGTATGTTTCCTTCAAAACTACAAAGTGCATTGAACTTTTTTTTTTTTGAAGTCAAAAAGAAAAAAAAACAATCTGTCAGCTTCTGCTGAGAGACACCTGATCAGGGTGGTAAATGCGCTCCAAAAAACACACAAAAAACAAAGAAAAATATGTGTCATGACTTAGAGGTTCTGGGAACACAGGTGTCAAGAGGGTTTCACCTCCACATGGCTATGGGCTGAGAAGTTTGACAATATATACATGGGACATCTCAAAGCATTTGATTCAGTTGTTTAGCTGCTTTGTGGGCATCTTGAGAATTTGTGGAATCCTCAATAAGTTGGTGAACATCATAACTGGGCTACACACGGGTGCTGTAATCCAAGACCTGTAATTGAGACCGATTTGCAAATCAGTGCCCAGAGATTAGACTGTGAGTACTTTACGGATGCCTTCCTTGTAGCACAATGCAGTCGGAGCATCTGGGTTTGTGATAGTCATGGATCAAGACTAACATACAGGATTTGAACGACTTCCTGGCCTCAACCATTAGAAGTACGTCTGCTTATATGTGGTCAAAGTGTAAAATGTGTATACTTATTTGGGGTGTGTATCTGGGAGCTCAACCTATGATGTTGGTAGAAGCCTGGAAAAAGAGTTTATGAAGTGATAAAATCATTGGACAGATGTGTTTGGCGATGTGGATAGTTGGCAGCTCCCTTGTTTTGACTTGGGGTTGCCACAGTAGGTCCAAGGTGGGTGAATCTCCATGTTGATTTGGCAGAGGTTTTACGCCAGATGCCCTTCCTAACACAACTCCTATCTTACATGGAGAAATGTAGCAGGGGTGGGGTATGAAATGGGAACCGGTGGTGGTGATGATCAAAACAGGATGTTAATTTTTTAGTTGTAGCTATGACAGGACAACAAAAATTCTTGTAGGGGCTACAACCCAATCAAGCCATACACTAAAACTACACATGCTTAAACAGTATATTTTTAGAGCTGTTAACTCTCTGGGGCACATGGACTCACCAGCAAGCTAAAATCAATGTTTTTTTTTAATGTGTCTGGACACCTGAGGGTGAAACAGCTTGCAATGTCAGTCTTACGTCAACTTGTTTAAAATCAAGCTTCCTCTATGTGAAGCTTTGCATTTGCCAGCAGATGTCAGTAAGAACAATTAAAATATCACTAGAGAAATGTGCTTCAATAAAATAATAAAAATAACAGACAACACCAGCCACATGGACCATTTTATATACAGTAGGAATGTTAGTACAAAGGCTTTATACAGATTGGGTGTTTTAATACATTATCATTTCAAATACTGTAGAACAACCCAAGAAAATCTGGACTGTTTTTAAGTTATAAACAGACAATCACATGTAGCAGTCCAAAATGAATTGGCAAACAGAAAATATTTTGTTACTTTTTTAACTGACTCGATGGCTGTGCGGTCCATAAACTGATAGTTCTTATGATGAGCCATTCTTTCTGACTGGCAGTAATAACGATTCGTACACATTCAATGTCAAAACTGATTTTGTGGTCCACGTTGTTAACCTCAATGCTGCCACCTCGAAACTCTCCTAATGTAATGTAGGACACACACTGCATTCCCTGTTTACTTTCAATCAACCTTTGCCCAACTTCCAAAGCTCCGTGGTGAAGAATATCAGTCTGTCGATCCTCTGTGCCTGTCACGATTTTCATCCTGCTGATTTTCATTGATTTGTTGAAGACGATAACAAAGAAATCACCCGTGCATGGAGGTTTTCCCCAGAAGTACTCATCAACAATACTACTGTAAGCCTTTGTGGCATCGTAGTTCTCAAAGACATTGATGTTGGTGTAAAGGCTGGCTGGAGGGTTGTCCGGAATGTCAATGGAGTCTTCCTCAAAGTCATCGTCCTTCAGCTTGTTCTCTGCTCCTTTGTAAGAGGAGTAGTAGCCCATGTGTTGGAACAAAGACGGCTTGAAGCGGATCACGTCCTTCTGGGCCAGGAGGCCCCTGAAGTGGATGAGGAGCCAGTCACAGGGCATTTCCTGGTAAAACATGAGCAGGAAATGAGCCAGGCGAGGCAGGTCTCTGGAGTGGTACAGTTTCCCAATGTAGCCCAACTTAGAGAACTCCAGCATCACCCAGTACGAACCTTCTCTGGAGGTGATGACCTTCTTTAGTGCTGTTAGGAAGTTCCTGGAGCAGCGTACATCATCTTCTAACATCATGTAGAAATGAGATAGGTTTGTGCAGAAGTTGAGGAGGAAAGCGTAGTCCACGTTCTGCTTTGAACGAAAACGGACCCGGTCCTCCGGGTCATTGTAGTTCCTTTTCAGCCCTTCCAGAGATGGGTAGTACTCCTCTGGAGCCTGGATCACTAGGAGCCGTCCTGCTATGATGTGATGAGCAAACTTCCTGGTGATTTCCTGCACCAGGTTTTCACACCAGACCAGGTCAAAGTCTGCAAGGTGGACCACCACCACAATCTCTTTCAGTTCCTCATAACTGGACTGATCAAAGATGGACTTGATTGTTTCCAGAAGGTAGTTCCCTCTTTTTCTTTTGATTGATGACAGCCCAATGGTGAGATTACTCTTCGAGAGAAAAATGGTAAGAAGGAAAAGTGAATTTAGTTAACAACTATTATCAACTCAGTACTGTTCTTGCTACAAATACTTACTCTTGCGTGGTAAAGGAATTCCTGCAAGGTAGCGATATGTGACGTTAATTGTTCCAGAGAAATTGGACAGATCCCTGAACGTGTGGACATATCTTTCAGAGTTCACGGGATGCAACAGTGTTTCTCCGAACTGTCTTTTTCAGCCTCCTAAAAACAAGCCAACAAAAGAGTAGACGCAAATGCTCATGGTAATAAAACAGGGAATTCATCTGTATGCTTTAAAAGCTGAAGTATGAAACTGTCGAAGGTGATAAAACTTACCAGCACATATCCATCATCCATGTAAAGATTAAAGAATAGTAGAAAGGTAACAAGGAAGCCAAGGAAGGGGAACATGGATCGCTTTCTCAAACACCTCATCTTGTCCATGGATTTCCACATTAGTCTCATGATCACGTTTCTCGCTGTGGGAAGTCACAGATCAAACAGAAAGTCAACCACTGGAACTCTCACTGGCATATTTAAACGTATGTGAGCTTGAACACGTCACAAAGTTTGCCTTTTTTAAAATTTTTTCTCATGAGCTTTTGAGTTATGACATTGATATTAAAGATGGGAGGATGGTGTCTGTGACCAGAATAACAAAGTCCTCATCACCTTTTCAAATCAGGTGACATGAATGAAAAATGAAAATAGCTTTTCCTCAAGTGGATGATGTCTGACTTATTGGAACGGGGAAGGCAAAGATGGATTGTCACTTTTAATCAGGCTGTGATGATGTGCGGAGGGTAATGTGGCTGACAGCACTGATACAGAGATCATTGGATTTAAGAAAAAAGGCTGCTAATAATGAAAAATGGCTTTTATTAATGTGACATGTCACAGCAAGATGGAAGAAGGCATGTACTGTCAGGTCCATAAGTATTTGGACAGTGATGCAATTTTTGTAATTTTGCTTCTCTACACCACCATAATGGAAATTAAATAATGGATATGTGTTGTTAGTGTAGAATTTCAGCTTTATATCTACAGGTATAACAAAAAATTCCATGATCTATTTAGGAATTACAGCCATTTTTATACACATTTCTTCCAGTTTAAGACACCATGAGTAATTGGACAAATTATATCAAAACTAAAACTTCAAAATCAATTGCAATATTGTATAAAGGGAATGATATATTAATTCATTTTAAAATATATAATTAATACAGGCTGTTCTATTATACATCCACACACAATCTGTTGTTTGAAACTGTGAGGAAATACCGATAACACAAGCGTGAATCCAATATTCAGAGCCATAAGAACTGTCAATGAAACTACTTGCAAAGAGCCAACATCCCTTTCCTTGTCAAATTCAACTCAATAAAATGTGAAAGATGTGGTTGGCTTTAAAAGGAGTAAAATTATGCATAAAGTAAATATATCAGTTATTCAGCAGTCCAGATGGCTCATATTCAAAATTACTTGAGAGGAAATTGTTTGTGTGAGAACCAATCAATGAGGACCAAACCAACAAAAGGCACTGCATCACAATCAAGTAGATACTATGTTGAAAAAAAAAAGACCGTAATGATAAAATTAAAAACATGTCTGTCATTACATAAATATAAAATAATGTTTAAAAGAACATACAAAATATATATGGGATGGATGATGGTAACAACTAATTCAGACAGTATGTGGCACAAAATGTACCTGTTGAGTTACGCTGTACTGTTTTCTTTACTTTTGCTGTGTCATGAATAGGGATGGGTATTGATAAGATTTTATAGCTATCAATGCCACTATAGATTCCTGCTTAAAACAAATAGGATGATGTCGAGGATTGTTCTTTAGCCAATGAGATTTGGAGTTGACTGTGGTGGGTGCATTCTTTGACACTTCTGGCCTTCTATACGTAGTTGCTTCTAGCTGGGTAACATTCACATCAGCAGTGTGTCATTTCGGCTGAATAAAGTTAACTACTGTGTTACCCGTGGAATCCACGGGCTTTATAGATCAGTTAGTGTTTATAAAATTGGTATCTGACAAATTTCAAGTGTGGTAAATAAATTATGCAAAGTTTCTATAATGAGTTGCAATGGTATGTGTTTTTAGAACCTTACAACCTTAGACCTCAACAATTTTTAGAGCAAGACTCAACTCTTTTATTTCCTGTTAATTAAGTAATTTTTTATGTTAATTTACTGTCTTAATGTATTAGAAATTGTTTACATTCTTGTTATTACATACACACTATTATTAATATTATTATTAACAGTATTATTGTTTTATTTTATGACTTCTATTCTGTCATTTGCGTTTAAATGGATCACAATGGAAATAAGTGTCTTGTGTCATTCATGTATTTTTAATGTATTTACAATTATGATGTACTTACATTGAACTTACTACAACCCCAATTCCACTGAATTTGGGAACGTTGTGTAAAATGTAAATAAAAACAGAATATGATTTGCAAATCCTGTTCAACCCTATATTCAGTTGAATACACCACGAAGACAGATATTTAATGTTCAAACTGATAGACTTTTTGTTTTTGTCCAAATATTTGCTCATTTTGAAATGGATGCCTACAACACATTTCAAAAAAAATTGGGACGGGGCAACAAAATACTGGAAAGTTGATGAATGCTCAAAGAACTCATAATTGGAAACAGGTGAGTGTCATGATTGCGTATAAAAGGAGCATCCCCAAAAGGCTCAGCCGTTCACAAGCAAAGATTCGGCCAGGGTCACCACTTTGTGAACAACTATGTGAAAAAATAGTCCAACAGTTTAAAAACAATGTTTCTCAACGTTCAATTGCAAGGAATTTAGAATTCCATCATCTACAGTCCATATATAATCAGAAGATTCAGAGAATCTGGAGAACCTTCTACATGTAAGCGCAAGGCCGAAAACCAACATTGATGCCCGTGACCTTCGATCCCTCAGGTGGCACTGCATTAAAAACCGACATCATTGTGTAAAGGATCTTACAGCGTGAGCTCAGGACACTTCAAAAAACATTTTCAGTTAACACAGTTCATTGCTACATCTACAAATGCAAGTTAAATCTCTACCATGCAAAGCGTAAGCCATACATCAATAAGATCCAGAAACCGCCACCACCTGCTCTGGGCCCGAGCTCATTTGAAAATGGACAGACACAAAGTGGAAAAAGTGTGCTGTGGTCGATGAGTCCACATTTCAAATTGTTTTTGAAATCATGGACATCGTGTCCTCTGGACAAAAGAGGAAACGACCATCCAGATTGTTACCAGTGCACAGTTCAAAAGCCAGCATCTGTGATGGTATGGGGTGCGTTAGTGCCCATGGCATGGGCAACTTACACATCTATGATATCAATGCTGAAAAGGTACATCCAGGATTTGGAGCAACACATGCTGCCATCCAAGCAACGTCTTTTTTCAGGGACGTTCCTGCCTTATTTCAGCAAGAACAATGCCAAGCCACATTCTGCACCTGTTACAAACAGCGTGGCTTTGTAGTAAAAAGAGTGGCGGGTACTAGACTGGCCTGCCTGCAGTCCAGATCTGCCATCCATTGAAAATGTGTGGCGCATTATGAGTGCAAAATACGACAACGGAGACCCCGGACTGTTGAGCAACTGAAGTCATACATCAAGCAAGAATGGGAAATAATTCCACCTCCAACCTTCATCAGTTAGTGTCCTTAGTTCCCAAATGCTTATTGAGTGTTGTTAAAAGGCAAGTTGATGTAACACAGTGGGAAACATACCACTGTCCCAGCTTTTTTGAAACGTGTTGCAGGCATCCATTTCAAAATGAGCAAATATTTGCACTAAAACAATAAAGTTTATCAGTTTGAACATTAAATATCTTGTCTTTGTGGTGTATTCAATTGAATATAGGTTGAAGCGGATTTGCAAATCATTGTATTCTGTGTAGTGAGAAGCCTGTATTCACCAGTCACCTCCTAAGTTTGCATTAAGCAAAGTCATAAAAAGCATTCTTCAAACAATAACCCAGCACAGCTCAAGACCTGGAATATGTCGATTTGTCAAAAAGACACGCAGGCGCATTTAAACTTCCTTTGACAACTTTTCAAATTAAAACCTTTTCTTCTTGATCTCCAGATGCACCTCGTGAACATTTTTCTTACAAAGTCACACCATTTTGTATAGAATTTTTGATTTGATCTGGCTTCCAAGATGATGAAGAAAGAACGAATTTTGTTTTGGCGAATAGAAAATAAAGACACTCAAGACTTTATTCTGACAATCCAGATGGCAAGCGCTGCGGAGAATAAACACATCCAGGTCAGCTGACCCAGCAACAGCAAGGTGAGCTACCAATGCAAGTCACAGTAACTGAAAGAGCCCCTGGTAACCAACAAAACCGGGCGCGGTGACCGGCAGTCTCTCTGCCAAGGTACCGGAGATAGCTGTGGCCGACGGACGGTTCATATCGACTGAAAACGAGATGGCTCCCAGCATCTGACCTCACAGAGACCATCTGCACATCGCTCCAAGTAGACCGAGGCATGGTGTCAGAAATAAACAGAGTGGCTTTATTTAATTCTATGAGGTCTGTCCAAAAAGTAACGGACCTTTTTATTTTTTCAAAACTATATGGATTTGAATCACGTGTGATTACATCAGCCAAGCTTGAGCCTTCGTGCGCATGCGTGAGTTTTTCCACGCCTGTCGGTTGCGTCATTCGCCTGTGGGCAGGCTTTGAGTGAGCACTGGTCCACCCCCCTCGTCGGATTTCTTTTGTCTGAGAACTTGCTGAGAGACTGCCGCTTTGCTCCATGACATTTTTTTCAGAAACTGTTAGAGACAGGCAGTTGGAAACCATTCGATAGATTCAGTTGGATATCGTGAAGATTCTTTCGGAGTCACGCGGATTATGGACTGTTGAGCGAAATCCTCCGGCACGTCTTTCATTACAAATCTCCTGTAACAGTGGGAATGTGATGCAAAAGTGCTATGTCCAGCTCTGTTGCCATTCTGTGGTAGTCACATGATGTCCCGGATCAACACAGCATTCAGTTTAGAAATGATCTTGTCGATCCAGCCTGTCGAATGGTCCGCTCGGCGCGCCGCGCATCCTCCGCCACTGTGGGCCATCTTTAAAAAGGTTTAACAGTCCATAAATCCAACATGACACCCGACAGAATGCTTCACCGATATCCAACTGAATCTATCGAATGTTTCCAACTGCCTGTCCTAATAGTTTCTGAAAAAAATTCATGGAGCAAAGCGGCAGTCTCTTCAGCAAGTTCTCAGACAAAAGAAATCCGACGGGAGGGGTGGACCACTGCTCACTCAAAGCCTGCCCACAGGCGAATGACTCAACCGACAGGCGTGGAAAAACTCACGGCATGCGCACGAAGGTTCAAGCTTGCTGATGTAATCACACGTGATTCAAATCCATATAGTTTTTGAAAAAAATAAAAAGGTACGATACTTTTGGACAGACCTCGTATTCAACGCGTCACTAACCATCTCACGTTAATAATACCAAAGTAAATTCCCTGATGATTAAGATGGAATCACTCTAAACTCCCGCAACTAAACCAAGTTATCTGAACGTCATAAGAATTGCTCAGGGAACGTCATCATCTCAAATTGCTTACTGTGATATGTCCTGTTATTTAACTTCTGACTGAGTTAAATAAAATGTTTTAAACGTGTGAAGTTGTCTGTGATTTGTATGGTTTTACAGAGGGGGTCGGACTTGACCTGTAGAACTTACTACTGTAAGATTAGAAACTGATTTTAATATTTCCTATTGACTGACCCTAAAATCAGTGATATTATAACCTTGTTATAATAACCTATAACAAGTGATATTATAACCTTGTTATAATATCATTCAGTCATAGGTGGTGCTCCCAGTATTCAAGGTAAAATTATCCACAAGTGATAATTTCAAAATATCCTAAAGCACACATTATTCCCGCTACATCTGTTTATATCTGCATTTTACACAACATCCCAACTTCACTGGAATTGGGGTTGTAAATAAAATCATGCACGCACACATGCATGCGTGGAATGCGAGGTACCGAAGGTGAGTTCTCTGTTGATTTATGTCGTCATATGCTGGGGAAACATTTCCACATCATACCTGCTACAGACGTAGGAGGTGTACATGTAATAACACGTGCGCTACAGCGGGTGCCCAACAGCGCTGCGATGCTGCGCCTTGCCTCTGATGCGTGCACAGTGCCACATACATGTTATTACATAATAATATTTCCTTTGCTCTCCCTGGCCAGGGTCCAGTGGAGGTGAGCAAACGTGGCACAGCATGTCGACAGGCTTTGCTGTGATCAATCAATCTCAGAGCTCAATCAACCATAATCAGATCATTTCAGATCCTGTTTATGCCACCTTCAGAATATGTAAATTGCAGTCAGATGGTTGTCAGATTACTTATGGATTGCTGTCGGATAGGTGTCCCATCTCGATGGTGCCCGGAGAATTATAAACATGTGCATCACAATCGGGGCTGTCGGCTGATTTTGACCAACTGCGTCGACTTCCGCTGATGGCTGTCAGAACGTTTTGGAACTGAAATCCAACACCTTTCGGATGTGCGCCGATTCATAACTTCGACGTCATGCTGCGTGATTCCGGCTATGTGTGACGGGGTATTACACACTCCATACATGCAAGCACTCTGCCCTGTCTCTTAAAGGAACCATGCTACACTTATAACATTTGGTAATGACAGCAGTTTGGGATATATGTGTAGCGGCTGACTCTGCACTGTGTTGTGATTTTGACTCCTCCCACTCGCTCCCCTCCAGAGGCGAACTCACGATCTCAAGCATGGGAGGGAGACACTCTGACCAGTCACCTAAAAACCTGGGCTCTGGCCTTAGTGGCCAGAGTATCCTTTGGCTGTCGGGGGAGCGAGGCCTATTGGCTGCCACATGCACAGGGACTCCTGCTGGCCTCTGTCACATATGCACTGCCTATTTGTAATGCTGTACCATATGACATTGTATTCAACTGTGGGAGTATAGCTGTGGTGTACGAGTATATTTTGTATTTCATATATTTTGATGCAAATGGCTCATTTTGAGCCAACATCAGTATGTGACAAGTTGGGCACCCGACATTGCATCACTGTGTGATGTGCAGGGAAACACTAAGCATACCTCTAAACTTAATCTTAACCATGACCATAACCATACCCTTCACCACAACATATAGATGAATGCTCCCTGATGATATGGAAGTGAAGCAGATAGTTCCGTATGCTGTCAGAGAAACGATGCAGCTGCCAAAAAATGTGGTGCCCCACCTGCCACTAATGAAGCAATGAGAGCACCTAACTTCTCACATTGTGACGGAATGGGTCACTGACTAAGCATAAAATATGACAATGTGGGAATGAGAAAATGTAGCCCAGAGACATGGATGTCACTGCCAAGACAATTAAAACTTTCGAAAAGTTCAACACTACCTCCACTTACAGACACACTGCTGATGGGCGAGTCCTGGAAATCACAGAAAGCTTGGATCTCAGTCTTGATATATGACAATTGCAAACCATGTAGTCCGAGTTCTCACTCAAGCTCTCAATGGCTACGCTGATGGCATCCATTGAGTCCACAAAGATCCAAGTGTTGTCAACGAAGTCAAACCCAGTTCCAATTTGAATTGGATTGTGATCCAATTCAAATTCTCAGGGTGTCCAAAGCAGCCAATCAAATCAACTGAATCAGACACTTTTGTCAAATAAACACAGGCTGTAGATAAAGCCTGCCAATATTCACACTGGTCAGTGGCCGACTTCTTGGGCATGAAGCCAGACTGCTCTGGCTGCAGGGCAGTAAGGAAGTGGCACTGACTCGTGTTGAAAATAACCATTGCAAGTACTTTGGCCAGGACAGGCAGTAGTGTAATACACCTGTAGTTGTACACACCCTTTCATATCCAAAGAGGGGCAAGTCCGTTCTTCCAGTCTGTTGGGATGCTAAGTGTGACAGTGTGCAGAACTTCAGTTAAATGTTCTGGGAAACTACAACAAGTCTGTAGTCAGAGCTGTAAACAGACCTTGCAGTTTAGTGGTAGTCTTCAGTCTTCCCATGAGATCAACCTCCTTAGCTACACCACCAGTACTGGAGTGCAGTATCCAGCAGTGTTGCTGTGGATGCATATCCAGCAACTCACAGCCTCCAATGTTTTTGCAAAGTCAATGAGCAAAATGTCATTTTCATTGTTTAATCTGCGCAGTTAGAATGATCTAGTTAACTAGATAACGATTTGTTTCACAGTGTAATCTTTACGTGCCTTAACTAAAGCACTCCCTCTGCTGAATCACCTCTAAATTGTTTACACATTATTCACTTTGTGTGTTTTTAGGAATCCGCTAGCTTAGAGCAGCTACTAGCTCTTAGCCGGCTTAGCATGGCGGCTTCTCCTGTCTCTCCTGCACTTTTCTGGTCTGGGTGTGAAATGTTTAGTTATTCCTCGGCCTCCTTTAGCAGTAATGGTACTTGTAATAAGTGTAGCTTATTCGTAGCTTTGGAGGCCAGGCTGGGCGAATTGGAGACTCGGCTCCGCACCGTGGAAAATTCTACAGCTAGCCAGGCCCCTCTAGTCGGTGCGGACCAAGGTAGCTTAGCCGCCGTTAGTTCCCTTCCAGCAGATCCCGAGCAGCCGGGAAAGCAGGCCGACTGGGTGACTGTGAGGAGGAAGCGTAGCCCTAAACAGAAGCCCCGTGTACACCGCCAACTCGTTCACATTTCTAACCATTTTTCCCCACTCGGCGACACACCCGCCGAGGATCAAACTCTGGTTATTGGCGACTCTGTTTTGAGAAATGTGAAGTTAGCGACACCAGCAACCATAGTCAATTGTCTTCCGGGGGCCAGAGCAGGCGACATTGAAGGAAATTTGAAACTGCTGGCTAAGGCTAAGCGTAAATTTGGTAAGATTGTAATTCACGTCGGCAGTAATGACACCCGGTTACGCCAATCGGAAGTCACTAAAATTAACATTGAATCAGTGTGTAACTTTGCAAAAACAATGTCGGACTCTGTAGTTTTCTCTGGGCCCCTCCCCAATGGGACCGGGAGTGACATGTTTAGCCGCATGTTCTCCTTGATTTGCTGGTTGTCTGAGTGGTGTCCAAAAAATGAGGTGGGCTTCATAGATAATTGGCAAAGCTTCTGGGGAAAACCTGGTCTTGTTAGGAGAGACGGCATCCATCCCACTTTGGATGGAGCAGCTCTCATTTCTAGAAATCTGGCCAATTTTCTTAAATCCTCCAAACCGTGACTATCCAGGGTTGGGACCAGGAAGCAGAGTTGTAGTCTTACACACCTCTCTGCAGCTTCTCTTCCCCCTGCCATCCCCTCATTACCCCATCCCCGTAGAGACGGTGCCTGCTCCCAGACCACCAATAACCAGTAAAAATCTATTTAAGCATAAAAATTCAAAAAGAAAAATAATATAGCACCTTCAACTGCACCACAGACTAAAACAGTTAAATGTGGTCTATTAAACATTAGGTCTCTCTCTTCTAAGTCCCTGTTAGTAAATGATATAATAATTGATCAACATATTGATTTATTCTGCCTTACAGAAACCTGGTTACAGCAGGATGAACATGTTAGTTTAAATGAGTCAACACCTCCGAGTCACACTAACTGCCAGAATGCCCGTAGCATGGGCCGAGGCGGAGGATTAGCAGCAATCTTCCATTCCAGCTTATTAATTAATCAAAAACCCAGACAGAGCTTTAATTCATTTGAAAGCTTGACTCTTAGTCTTGTCCATCCAAATTGGAAGTCCCAAAAACCAGTTTTATTTGTTATTATCTATCATCCACCTGGTCGTTACTGTGAGTTTCTCTGTGAATTTTCAGACCTTTTGTCTGACTTAGTGCTTAGCTCAGATAAGATAATTATAGTGGGCGATTTTAACATCCACACAGATGCTGAGAATGACAGCCTCAACACTGCATTTAATCTATTATTAGACTCAATTGGCTTTGCTCAAAATGTAAATGAGTCCACCCACCACTTTAATCATATCTTAGATCTTGTTCTGACTTATGGTATGGAAACTGAAGACTTAACAGTATTCCCTGAAAACTCCCTTCTGTCTGATCATTTCTTAATAACATTTACATTTACTCTGATGGACTACCCAGCAGTGGGGAATAAGTTTCATTACACTAGAAGTCTTTCAGAAAGCGCTGTAACTAGGTTTAAGGATATGATTCCTTCTTTATGTTCTCTAATGCCATATACCAACACAGTGCAGCGTAGCTACCTAAACTCTGTGAGATAGAGTATCTCGTCAATAGTTTTACATCCTCATTGAAGACAACTTTGGATGCTGTAGCTCCTCTGAAAAAGAGAGCTTTAAATCAGAAGTGCCTGACTCCGTGGTATAACTCACAAACTCGCAGCTTAAAGCAGATAACCCATAAGTTGGAGAGGAAATGGCGTCTCACTAATTTAGAAGATCTTCACTTAGCCTGGAAAAAGAGTCTGTTGCTCTATAAAAAAGCCCTCCGTAAAGCTAGGACATCTTACTACTCATCACTAATTGAAGAAAATAAGAACAACCCCAGGTTTCTTTTCAGCACTGTAGCCAGGCTGACAAAGAGTCAGAGCTCTATTGAGCCGAGTATTCCTTTAACTTTAACTAGTAATGACTTCATGACTTTATTTGCTAATAAAATTTTAACTATTAGAGAAAAAATTACTCATAACCATCCCAAAGATGTATCGTTATCTTTGGCTGCTTTCAGTGATGCCGGTATTTGGTTAGACTCTTTCTCTCCGATTGTTCTGAGTTATTTTCATTAGTTACTTCCTCCAAACCATCAACATGTCTATTAGACCCCATTCCTACCAGGCTGCTCAAAGGAAGCCCTACCATTAATTAATGCTTCGATCTTAAATATGATCAATCTATCTTTATTAGTTGGCGATGTACCACAGGCTTTTAAGGTGGCAGTAATTAAACCATTATTAAAAAGCCATCACTTGACCCAGCTATCTTAGCTAATTATAGGCCAATCTCCAACCTTCCTTTTCTCTCAAAAATTCTTGAAATTCATCTGCAGAGGAATGGTCTATTTGAAGAGTTTCAGTCAGGTTTTAGAATTCATCATAGTACAGAAACAGCATTAGTGAAGGTTACAAATGATCTTCTTATGGCCTCAGACAGTGGACTCATCTCTGTGCTTGTTCTGTTAGACCTCAGTGCTGCTTTTGATACTGTTGACCATAAAATTTTATTACAGAGATTAGAGCATGCCATAGGTATTAAAGGCACTGCGCTGCGGTGGTTTGAATCATATTTATCTAATAGATTACAATTTGTTCATGTAAATGGGGAATCTTCTTCACAGACTAAGGTTAATTATGGAGTTCCACAAGGTTCTGTGCTAGGACCAATTTTTCTCACTTTATACATGTTTCCCTTAGGCAGTACTATTAGACGGCATTGCTTAAATTTTCATTGTTACGCAGATGATACCCAGCTTTATCTATCCATGAAGCCAGAGGACACACACCAATTAGCTAAACTGCAGGATTGTCTTACAGACATAAAGACATGGATGACCTCTAAATTCCTGCTTTTAAACTCAGATAAAACTGAAGTTATTGCACTTAGCCCCACAAATCTTAGAAACATGGTGTCTAACCAGATCCTTACTCTGGATGGCATTACCCTGACCTCTAGTAATACTGTGAGAAATCTTGGAGTCATTTTTGATCAGGATATGTCATTCAATGCGCATATTAAACAAATATGTAGGACTGCCTTTTTGCATTTGCGCAATATCTCTAAAATTAGAAAGGTCTTGTCTCAGAGTGATGCTGAAAAACTAATTCATGCATTTATTTCCTCTAGGCTGGACTATTGTAATTCATTATTATCAGGTTGTCCTAAAAGTTCCCTGAAAAGCCTTCAGTTAATTCAAAATGCTGCAGCTAGAGTGCTAACAGGGACTAGAAGGAGACAGCATATTTCACCCATATTGGCCTCTCTTCATTGGCTTCCTGTTAATTGTAGAATAGAATTTAAAATTCTTCTTCTTACTTATAAGGTTTTGAATAATCAGGTCCCATCTTATCTTAGGGACCTCATAGTACCATATCACCCCAATAGAGCGCTTCGCTCTCAGACTGCAGGCTTACTTGTAGTTCCTAGGGTTTGTAAGAGTAGAATGGGAGGCAGAGCCTTCAGCTTTCAGGCTCCTCTCCTGTGGAACCAGCTCCCAATTCAGATCAGGGAGACAGACACCCTCTCTACTTTTAAGATTAGGCTTAAAACTTTCCTTTTTGCTAAAGCTTATAGTTAGGGCTGGATCAGGTGACCCTGAACCATCCCTTAGTTATGCTGCTATAGACTTAGACTGCTGGGGGGTTCCCATGATGTACTGAGTGTTTCTTTCTCTTTTTGCTCTGTATGCACCACTCTGCATTTAATCATTAGTGATTGATCTCTGCTCCCCTCCACAGCATGTCTTTTTCCTGGTTCTCTCCCTCAGCCCCAACCAGTCCCAGCAGAAGACTGCCCCTCCCTGAGCCTGGTTCTGCTGGAGGTTTCTTCCTGTTAAAAGGGAGTTTTTCCTTCCCACTGTTGCCAAGTGCTTGCTCACAGGGGCCGTTTTGACCGTTGGGGCTTTTCCGTAATTATTGTATGGCCTTGCCTTACAATATAAGGTGCCTTGGGGCAACTGTTTGTTGTGATTTGGCGCTATATAAATAAAATTAATTTGATTTGATTAGAGTTACCAGAACCACAGGGACTGATACAGTCCTCGTAACCAGTACCGGCAGTGTCTGTGGTCACAGTGAAATAGTCAATGAACAGATGAGTGTCATTTCTGGGAATGGTGTCATCACAGTTCTGGAAAATACCTTCTTCATCAATGTATGACTTACTGAAGTTGAGTATACACTAAGATACTGGCAAAACACTAAAGAATGCCTAAATCTGTGGTTCTTATTACACTCACTGACCAGAGTGATGTCTGACATCATGTACAAGGAGCTGGTCTGCTACACTTAAGGCAGCTCAGTTGTGTCAGTCACCGTGTGTTTGTGATAGAAGAGAACTTTATTATGAATGAGGAGAAATGCTGAGATATTACAGTGGGAGAGACTGTCAAAATATATTAAAATCTTACAATGTCTTAAAATTTTAGAATTGCGTGAATAAAAATGGAAACTAAAAAATGGAACCCCGGATTTCTGGTGACGCCATGTTCTGAGACACATGCACGGAGTGTGGGCTCCCCTGGAAATTGGTGGCGTTTAGCTGATTGTAAAATTTATGGCATTTTGTTGTGTGTTGGGGGGTTTGGCTGGATGTTTTTGTGTTGTTTTCTTTTCTTTGCTCTCCCAGGTGGTATGCAAACTGGTTTTTGTCTGTGGAGACGGTGCTGGCAGAAGAGTCCTTCACCCTCATCAACATTATTGGCTGCACTTGTGGAGGATGTTCACGTGCAGGCCTAATGACTCGCAGCACCTGTGGATGGTGCTCACGTGCAGACTTAAAGACTTTCAGCTGAAGCAGATAATGAGATGGCGTTCTGCATTAAGCCATGAGTGATTCAAGCAGAATGGCCGGGAACTCGACCTTGTGACTTTCGTTTGTGAGACGCTGAGGACCGCGCCCAGGGTTTGACACATCGTGCCTGTGAAGGAGGACGGGTGAGGGACACATGCTGTCAGCACACATCAGAGGTGATTATTGTCTGAATGATCGTTATAGTAATTGGCATTTTGTTACGCATTATATTTGAACATTGATGAGAATTGTGCAGCTCGCTTCTCACTGCCGGGGCGTGCGGACTGATGATCCTCCACCTGTTGTGAGAAGCTGCTCATTTACATAAAGCTTAAATTCAGAGCTGAATGTGTTGCTGATATTGTGTGCCTCTGAAGGATATTTGCTGTAGCTCTGTTGACTTACCTCACCTTTTCCATCCTTCACAGAGTCAGTTTTGTCGTGTCCACCTGGGGGGTGTTTGGCGGTGAATCTGAGTCCAGAAGCGCAGAGGCTTCGATCCTTTTGGGCGCTGGAGAGCGCGCCGTCCTTCACTCCACCAGACAAACCATATATTATGTTGTACACTAATTATTGCACAAAAGGGAAATAAATGTTTTGTTTTTGGAACCGCTTTCTGGTTATTTAGCGCTGGGTTCAGTCAGACCTGGTCTTGCTCCTCAACCTGCGTCTGCACATAACAATTTTAATTGAAAAGGGTAAACCTACGTCTTCGAATACAAACATGAGCACGGTTAGAGATACAAGAATGCAGGAAAACAGCAAAAATCGCAAGAAGAAAGAAACGTAAAAAAGGGCCCGCCATCTTGCTGAGCGAGGCGAGTGGGGAAGTAGGCGCAATGAATATGGGAGGAAATTCTCTGGGAGTTGAAAGAGTTGAGGAAAGTGAACAAGGAGTTGTTTGCAGACACAAAGGCCTCATTATCTAGACTGGAAGTGTCGGTCACAGACTTGGATCAGAGGATGGAGAAATTAAAGCAGAAAACCGAGGAGGCGGAGACGAGAGTCAGTGCTGCGGAGGACACAGAACAGCGCCATGAAAGAATGTTGTGGCACCTGTTGAAACGTGAGACGGCTCTGACTAATCCGTCTGATGATCTACAGAACCGAATTAGCTGCAACAATTTGAGAATTTATCAAGTCCCTGAAGAAAGTGATTAATTGAGACCACACTACAACTCCCGTCTGAGACAAATATACGGATTGAGAGGGCACACAGATCGCTGGGACCAAAGCCCACTGCGACTGCACCGCCACGCTCTATTATCGTGAGTTTCTGGACTACACAGTGAAGGAGGCGTGCTGTGACAAGCCTGGGGTCAAAGACAAGTAAAGTTTTAAAGGAGAAGTGATTTATTTGACCAAGATCATTCTCCAGAGGTGCAGAGAAAAGACAGCGCCGGTCCATGGAGTGATTAAGCAACTGAAGGAGAGGGGATCCAGGCCAGGTGTCGCTTCCCGGAGCAGCTGAGAGTCACTTGGAGTCGGAGTGAAAACTTTTCCTATGCGGATGAGGATGCAGCAGCATGATGGAGCTTGTGCAGGTGAGTGAGAGAGAGGTGCTGGAATGGGAGCTCTCCCACTAGAGACATGGCAAAGAACAGAACGGTGGGAGAAGAGCAAGAAAAGGCACGTCACTGTCTGACGCTGACCTGCGAACTGTTTTGCAGGACTAAAGTGATAAGTGATGTGCTCAGGTAACAGATTTTGATGGGGTTGACCTGCTACATTGTGACAAATTGTCACATTATCACTGACAATAATAAGGTTTTTATCAAAGTGGAAACGGAAACAGCTGCTAAACAACCTGCTAAAAAGTGAAAATCACAAGAATGTTAGGTAAGAAAATAGGGAAGTTAACACTGTGTTTTACTTGTTATGATGAGACCCAAGATGGGATCATGACCTCACCAAGGATTTATCCTTTTTCTTTGGTTTGTGGTTAGCTCAGAACTTAGTGCATGTTGCCCAGAGGGAACTAAAATTCACAGCCCTCTGTCTGCATTACCACAGCAGCTGACACACTACTGTATCCAACTGTATTTTGGAAGTCACATGTGCTCATTTATTTCTTCTGTGTGTTAAGAGTTCATATATCCTTGACATGTTGGTTAAGTCCACACAAATGCTTTGGGTAAATACTATGGTAAAGTCAATTAGAGTATGCAAAGGTGAGTGGAGAAAGAAATTGACAAAAAAAATGTCAATTTATGTCTGATTTCAGGGTTGTCATGTGAAAGGAATAAATAATCCTATGAAAAGGAAAAAAGATTTCAACTCAGTTGAAACTAGAAGCACTCGGAGAGCGCAAATCTCCGCCAAGGCCATAGGGTTACTGACGTCACATAGAATACCCTTTGGCAAAGAGACTTATTCCACGTTGTTTCACGCATCTACCATTCATGTTTCAGATTCAGTGGTTAAACCCTTAGATCTTCAGCAGATGTTTTTATAAAGAGAAATTGCATGAAACACAAGTTTTTAAAATTTTCTAATAACAAGTTTATTCAATGAGGAGAAACAAATGCTAAAAAATTATTGTTGTGTCGTAACTTAATTTTTGTTCAGCCTTTGTGACCCGTCTTCATGAAGTTAGATGCAAAAATGTTGAAATTGGCCCTATCCTGCAATGATAAAGAATCCTTAAAAAATTACTGGATCCGGATTGTGTTCTGGATCATTACCAAAATTTAATGATTCTAAGTTAGGCCAAGATACACCCTGGTAAAGATTTCATTGAAATCCATTGAGGATTTTGTTGAGTAATCCTGCTAACTAACCAACCAACAAACAAACGGATGCGAAAAAAAAAACATAACCTCCTTGGCGGAGGTAAAAAACTCAATAGGGTTCTTTGAGGAAACTCACTTAAATGAGGTATAGTGCAACAGATAACAGATTATTTGCAGAGGAATCCTTCAAATCCGGTTACAAGCACCAAAGTTTGACTGTGTATACCTTTTGGTACATATTTTAGAAAAATAACATTAGCCATTTGAATTTTCAATAGAGGGCCAAGTAGGGGTCAATTGAAGAACTGCATAGGGGTAAAAAAAATCAATGTTTTTTTTATTTTTTATATTTATTTCATTCATTTAAAAGAAAAACAGAAAAGCAAAAAACAAAAGCACCACAATACCAGAATGTTCCAGGTATAAGGTATAGTTTGGACTATCTGTGACTGAATGTTCTGGAGTTATGGGGTAAAAACAGTAAGCATGGCGACAAAGGTCACTTTCAGTTTGTACAGGGGTCAAAAGTTAAAGTTGCTCCAATTATGGTAAAACATGATGCGAATTATTGGTTGAGTTAGTAGGATTTTAAAAAGGAATAGTTTGCACCATGTGTTATGTTACGGGGTAACATATGTCACATGTCATAGAATCCAATGGACGTTGACATTGTTGACCTTTACTTTGGAGACCAAACATTCAACGCAGTCAGAACTATTCCATTTGTTAGGCCAATTAAACTGATAAACCTGACCAGACCGGTTTTATACTGGGTCATCAGGGAACAAACAATATAAGAAGAGTTTTAAATATGCAATCAACAGCAAGACATTCTGTCCACTCATCAATGCTTCTCAGTCTTGATGCTGAGAAAATCTCTCATCAGCCGTTAAAATTTTCACTGAAAACCAGCTTAATTTTTCGAATCGTGTCCACTTCGATGTGTCTCACAGGTTTAGAAAAAATTTTGATCAAACAAAGCGCCAGTCTCTTAGCAACTTCTCAGACAAAGGAATTCCGACGAGGGGCTGGACGACTCCTCCCACAAGGAGTGCTCACAGGTGAATGACGTCACCGACAGGCGTGGAAAAACTCACGCATGCGCACGAGGGTTCAAGCATGTCTGACGTAAAAACATATGAATGAAATCCATATAGTTTTTGAAAAAAATGAAAAGGACCTATACTTTATGGACAGACCTCGTACTTTGGAAAAAATTGGATTTAATTTGACATTTATAAGATGCATTAACACCCTGAATAAAGACTCAGTATCAAGGGTAAGGGTCAATGGATACTGCTCCAAATTATTTGAGGTTAAAGGGGTCAGGCAAAGAAATTTGGTCTCCTCAGTTTTGTTTGCACTGTGTATCGAACAGCTTGCTGAAATTAATAAGGGAAAATAATCAGAGAGAGTGAATAGTGAATGATGGAGGTGAGGTGCACAAAATTAGTTTTTTCGCAGATGGACAAATTGTTCAAAACAACTATTGTTTATAAGAAATCCTCAGTCTTTTATGCAATGCCTGGGGGACTATGGGGAGATTTCAGGGTATAAGGTTAATGAGGGTAAATCAGAAGCAATGATGATAACAGGATGTTGGCCTACATGTTTGGACAGACAGGTGAAAGTTAAGTGGTCAAAAGGGGGCTTTAGGTACCTAGGAGTCATTCTGACAAATACCTCAAATCAGTTATATGAAGCTAATTACAATAAACTTGTTCTCCAACTTCAAAATGACTTGGAAAGATGGGAGATGATTGGATAGTAGAAACTATCAGGATGAATGCTCTACCAAGATTATTATTTCTTTTGAATTCCTGCATCTACTTTTACATTTTTGGATAAGCATACTTCCAAATTCATATGGCAGAATAAAAGGCCAAGAGTGAGACTCAAGGTCCTCTGTGCATGCAAGGATAAGGGTGGGTTAGCCTTACCACACTTCAGGAGTTACTATTGGGCAGCACAATTTGGAAAACTGACATCGTGGGTGAGATTAGATATGGATACAAAATGGGTACATATACAGCAGGGTTCAGTAAAAAATATATCGCTCTTAACTCTTCCCTTTTTAAATTCCAACATGTGGCATAAACTTAAGATACAAAATGAATGGGGTTAATTATACATTAAAGATTTGGGAAAAGACAAGACGACTGTTGAACTTGCCTTTAACTCTATCAATCAATCAATCAACTTTTTTCTTATATAGCGCCAAATCACAACAAACAGTTGCCCCAAGGCGCTCCATATTGTAAGGCAAGGCCATACAATAATTATGAAAAACCCCAACGGTCAAAACGACCCCCTATGAGCAAGCACTTGGCAACAGTGGGAAGGAAAAACTCCCTTTTAACAGGAAGAAATCTCCAGCAGAACCAGGCTCAGGGAGGGGCAGTCTTCTGCTGAGACCGGTTGGGGCTGAGGGAAAAAACCAGGAAAAAGACATGCCGTGAAGGGGGGCAGAGATCGATCACTAATGATTAAATGCAGAGTGATGCATACGGAGCAAAAAGAGAAAGAAACAGTGCATCATGGGAACCCCCCCACAATCTACGTCTAAAGCAGCATAACCAAGGGATGGTCCAGGGTCACCCGATCCAGCCCTAACTATAAGCCTTAGCGAAAAGGAAAGTTTTAAGCCTAATCTTAAAAGTAGAGAGGGTATCTGTCTCCCTGATCTGAATTGGGAGCTGGTTCCACAGGAGAGGAGCCTGAAAGCTGAAGGCTCTGCCTCCCATTCTACTCTTACAAACCCTAGGAACTACAAGTAAGCCCGCAGTCTGAGAGCGAAGCGCTCTAATGGGGTAATATGGTACTACGAGGTCCCTAAGATAAGATGGGACCTGATTATTCAAAACCTTATAAGTAAGAAGAAGAATTTTAAATTCTATTCTAGAATTAACAGGAAGCCAATGAAGAGAGGCCAACACGGGTGAGATATGCTCTCTCCTGCTAGTCCCCGTCAGTACTCTAGCTGCAGCATTCTGAACCAACTGAAGGCTTTTTAGGGAACTTTTAGGACAACCTGATAATAATGAATTACAATAGTCCAGCCTAGAGGAAATAAATGCATGAACAAGACCTTTCTGATTTTAGAGATATTGCGTAAATGCAATGATGAATTCTAAAACCTGACTGAAACTCTTCAAATAGACCATTTCTCTGCAGGTGATCAGTTAGCTGTTTTACAACTACCCTCTCAAGAATCTTTGAGAGAAAAGGAAGGTTGGAAATTGGCCTATAATTAGCTAAGATAGCTGGGTCAAGTGATGGCTTTTTAAGTAATGGTTTAATTACTGCCACCTTAAAGGCCTGTGGTACATAACCAACTAACAAAGATAGATTGATCATATTTAAGATTGAAGCATTAAATAATGGTAGGACTTCCTTGAGCAGCCCTGGCAGGAATGGGGTCCAATAAACATGCCGATGGTTTGGACGAAGCAACCAATGAAAATAACTCAGACAGAACAACCGGAGAGAAAGAGTCTAACCAAATACCGGCATCACTGAAAGCAGCCAAAGATAACGATACATCTTTGGGATGGTTATGAGTAATTTTTTCTCTAATAGTCAAAATTTTGTTAGCAAAGAAAGTCATGAAGTCATTACTAGTTAAAGTTAATGGAATACTCAGCTCAATAGAGCTCTGACTCTTTGTCAGCCTAGCTACAGTGCTGAAAAGAAACCTGAGGTTATTCTTATTTTCTTCAATTAGTGATGAGTAGAAAGATGTCCTAGCTTTACGGAGGGCTTTTTTATAGAGCAACAAACTCTTTTTCCAGGCTAAGTGAAGATCTTCTAAATTAGTGAGACGCCATTTCCTCTCCAACTTACAGGTTATCTGCTTTAAGCTACGAGTTTGTGAGTTATACCACGGAGTCAGACACTTCTGATTTAAAGCTCTCTTTTTCAGAGGAGCTACAGCATCCAAAGTTGTCTTCAAAGAGGATGTAAAACTATTGACGAGATACTCTAACTCCCTTACAGAGTTTAGGTAGCTACTCTGCTCTGTGTTGGTATATGACATTAGAGAACATAACGAAGGAATCATATCCTTAAACCTAGTTACAGCGCTTTCTGAAAGACTTCTAGTGTAATGAAACTTATTCCCCACTGCAGGGTAGTCCATCAGGGTAAATGTAAATGTTATTAAAAAATGATCAGACAGAAGGGAGTTTTCAGGGAATACTGTTAAGTCTTCTATTTCCATACCATAAGTCAGAACAAGATCTAAGATAACGACCAGGTGGACGATAGATAATAACAAATAAAACTGGTTTTTGGGACTTCCAATTTGGATGGACAAGACTAAGAGACAAGCTTTCAAATGAATTAAAGCTCTGTCTAGGTTTTTGATTAATTAATAAGCTGGAATGGAAGATTGCTGCTAATCCTCCGCCACTGCCCGTGCTACGAGCATCAAGAGCAACAAAAATAACTAATGCCTGTAACTTCCTGCCTGCAAAAATGGACAGTGGTTTCAACATATGGGCATGGAGAGGCCTTATTATTATAAATCAATTATTCAAAGGAATGACTCTCAGGGCTTTCTTGCAACTACAAGCAGAGTATGGCATTGATTCTAAGGATTTATTTCAATATTTTCAAATTAGGACCCCTTCACACATAGTACGAATAAGTACAAATCAGGGCGAATCAAGGCGGAACAGCTCGTATGAGAGAACCACGAAAACATCAAGCCAATGGGCAGGCGTGAATGATCCCACTGCGATGGTTTCATGCATGCAACAGTTTTGTGCATGAGCGTGCACGAAACCATTGCAGTGGGAACACAGTGAGAGCAGGTAGAGCATGTGTAACTACATTGCATAGCTGCTGTGAAAAAAAAATACATGCTACCCACAGGATTCAAAACTTGCAATTTACAAAAGCTCTGAATGTCAGCAAGAAACTTTACCACTGCGCTACCATCACTGGCCTGTAAATGATGCGGAAAAATGCCTGAAATCAACAAGGACATGGATGAGGTGCACTGTGTGCGGCCGCTGCAGCCCAGCGCAAAGGCGAAAGATGTTTTATGTATTTCAACGTGAGGACAGCAGGCAGAGACACGCGCCTCAGGGAGGAATGTTGTAAGTTCATGTCCTTCACAACACTGTATATGGTCTTCCTGCTGGGGCATCAAGGAGCAGCTGTGGGCGGCCACGCCCCACTTGTCCGTTCAGCACCCAGACCAACGTGTCACTCTGTGTTATGAGGTCTTTCATTTTCATTATTTCTTATGTATTTGTGTATGTAGGTGTTGTCGTAATTATTTATATACCTGTCCTGGCGGTGGTTTCTGTGTTTTTAATGTGTGCACTGAGCTGCCAGTGTACCTGTCAGTGTGCTGTGATCAGCTGACCTCCCTGTGCTGTGTGCACTCAGATCTGGCTGTCTGGCCCCCATGTGATCAGATCTGTACATACACATAAGGATTTTATGCAAGTGGAATGATAGGGCACTTTTCTCACATCTTCTGGGACTGCCCTAAATTGCAAAAATTTTGGGAGAATGTGAAGCAACAAATAAGTGGAATCTTGAATTTAAATCGACCAACTGAACCACGGCAACCAATGCTGGGTATTACATCATTAACAGATTTACGGAAAAAATGTGTGTTCATGTCCATGGTTCTGTTGGTGGCACATAAAATGATCACAGTAAATTGGCTTAAACTCCATTCACCTACACTGGACCAATAGACCTAAAGGCTTAACCCCTTAACGCCCGAATTTATATAGCTGTATATAAAAAAATGTTTTGTGTGTGTTTTTGCCTTTAAGTAGATGGTAAATAATGTTGAGATTATTAATTTCACTTTTGCAGAAAAACTAGATAGTAATATTGGGTATTCTGGTAATGACTTTATATTATAATGTTATAATAATAATGATGGTATGTTGCAAATTTGCGACAACAGGCATACAGGTCAATTTGGTAAATTGCATATTTGAGTCAGAGATTGTAGCATATATGCGACGATGGGCGTTAAGGGGTTAAAGATGTAAATGGCATGGAACGCATAACAGCAAACCTTCGACTGCAGATGGACTTCTATTGTAATAAATGGACACCTGTTATAAGGTATTTAAAAAAAGTGACAACACTGTCTCTGTTCAAATGGACTGGATGTTTTATTTTCTTTTTTCCCTTTTTTTGTGATTATCTCTATTTTTATTATTGTGGAAATAATTGGACCTACAGTATATAGAATATTCCTTCACCTCTTTACGATTGATTATTTTTGTATTTTGTCTTTTTGATACCAATCTGAGTATTTGTACTTATCATATTGTGTGAGACTGTCAAGGAACGTGGTCTAATAAATGTTCAAAAAAATGGAACCAATAATATCAATAACAACAAGAGCAATCAGAGATTTCTGATGTCCATCAATCCGGATCTGGATCCGGATCACCTCCAAAATTCAGTGGAGTTGTCCATGCCCTAATATTTATTCTGTGCTGCAAATATGGTGAGAATCCGTGAAGTAGTTTTGACATAATCCCCCAAAAGCTATATAAAGTGAAATCTTGGTCCATATTCCGGATCTGGATCACCTCCCACCTCCAAAATTTAATTTAATAGAGTCTGGCCTAATATGTATCTGTCTTGAAACTTTTGTCAAAATCTGTGCAGTAGTTTTGACGTAATCCTGATACTAGATAGACAAATAAATAAATAAATAATGTAATCCCATTGAGATCCAGCTCAAGATTTCTTTTTCAAGGGAGACCTGGACAATTATCAAGTTTCCAATCCACCTAACCTGCATGTCTTTGGATGTGGGCAGTGTTGGGGAAAGTAACTTTGGAAAGTTACTTCATTAGTTAATTTATACAGTTATATTTTACAGTTACTTCATACAGTTAGTTCATTAGCAGCTGCGGACACCTTGTCGGCAGCTGCTGAATGTAATTAATAAAGTTACTCATAATCTAATTTGGTTATTTTTCAGATTTAGTACTCAAAAAAGTAACTATTAGTTACTTTGCAGATGAGTTACTTTGCTGATTGCTCAATCTTACGAGTAATCAAGTTACATTACTCGTTACCTTATTAGTTACATTACTTATCAGTTGCAAGTTTTCGGCAGATTCTAATAAAGTAATTGCATAATGCTGCTAATGAAGTAACTGCATAAAGCAACTGTATAAAGCAACTAAAAAAGTAACTTGTCAAAGTTACTTTGACAGCACTGGATGTGGGAGGAAACTGGAGCACCCGGAGGAATACCACGCAAACACGGGGAGAACATGCAAACTCCACACAGATAGGCCACAGGTGGGGATCGATCCCATGACCTCTTGCTGTGAGGCAACAGTGCTAACCACTAAGCCACCGTGCTGCCATATCTGCCCTATCTCCCTACTGTATGCATGTCCCCATGTCTCTGTCTGCCTCTGGAGTCCATGGGTGTGGTTGCATTGTCCTCTGTCATTTTTTCTGGTTGCACACCTGCATTAGCTTTGTAATCCCACACCTGTGACCTGTCATATTCTCATGCAGTTTTGATAAGTCTGTGGCTTACAGTTTGTCTGTGTTGGTTCGTCTGCTGTCAGGGCTGCCGTGGTCCCTGAATTTTTCATCCCCTTTTGTGATCCTCATTCTGATGTGTATTTCGGCAGGGGTGGTGGCCAAGTGGTTAATGCGCTTGGTTTCAGTTCAGAAGGTTCCGGGTTCAAATCCCACCCCTGCCACATTTCTCCATGTAATGTGGAGTTGCATCAGGAAGGGCATCCGGTGTAAAACTTGTGCCAATTCAAACATGCAGATCCACCTTGGATTTGCTGTGGCGACCCCAAGTGCAAACAAGGGAGCAGCCAAAGGGACTTACTATTCTGATGTGTATTTCCACCAGTATTTTCAGCTGTCTTGTTTTCACTCAGTAATAAGTAATAAGATTTGTCTTTGGTCCTATGTGCCTGCAATGTTGGGTTGAGTCTCCTTATCCATTATAAAACCATGCCCCTGACACTGACGCATGCCACAAAGATCAAGCATTTTGTTTAAAAAAAAAAAAAAGAAAAAAATTCCCAAACTCTGCTAGGACAAGGATTTTGATGTCTCAGAGTAGTGGATGGTTGAGTGCAGTAACTCAGTAAGCCATTATTACCTCTGTTAAGGAGGTAATATTTTCACTGGTGTTTATCTGTTTTTTTGTCTTTTAGTAGGATATTGCAAAAAATAATGAACAGATTTCAATTAAATTTGGTGAACAGATAGATAATGTTTCGGAACATAAGAAATAAGATTCTATTTTTGAGGTGAATACATTCTGGAAGTGAGATCCAGAAAAACATAGCACCTAGCAACACTTAACTCATAGGATGCTGATGTAAGTTGATGAACAGATGGATAACAACCAACAGACAACAACACAACCAAGCCAATATACAGTACCTCCTCCCCCCCCCCCCCTTCACAGTCTCTGCCCTAAATGTTTGCAACCACATTTGAAACTGTGCTTTATATATATATATTTCAATTCAATTTTTCATTTCAATTTTTCAATTTATTTTCATTTATATAGCGCCAAATCACAACAAAGTTTCCTCAAGGTGCTTCACACAAGTAAGGTCTAACCTTGCTAACTCCCAGAGCAGCAGTGGTAAGGTAAACCTCCCTCTGAGGAAGAAACCTCAAGCAGACCAGACTCAAAGGGGTGACCCTCTGCTTTGGCCATGCTACAGACATAAATTACCAAACAATTCACAAAACGAACATACAGGAAAAGCTGCTGATTCACATCCCATCTCTGGATGGAGCTGCACCTTAAACAGAGAGAAAGTCAGAATAAAACATCAGAAAGACAAGAAAAACAGTATAATTTGTCAGCATTAAACAACAAGAAAAACAGGAAATACTAAGGTGATCGCCAGCCACTAGCCCTGAGCGTCACTAAAAGACCCAGAATTTATATAAAGTTGAGGCTGTGGCATGCTCTGTTTCCTAATAAAATGAATTAAAAGAGTGAAAAGAGTAGAACTATACTATGCCAGTATGCTAGCCATACCAAAGGGAAAATAAGTGCGTCTTAAGTCTGGACTTGAAAGCCTCCACAGAATCTGTTTTATTGACACAGGGAGATCATTCCACAGAACACCTCAAGCAGACCAGACTCAAAGGGGTGACCCTCTGCTTGGGCCATGCTACAGACATAGATTACAGAACAATTCACAAAACAAACATACAGGAAAAGCTGCTGGTTCACAGCCTTATTCCATAATGAAGTAAATTGTTTCCCTCCAAAGTCATAATCGAAAATCGGGCAATTTGTACGCCGACACTGCACTGTGATCCACACCACGCGCACGCAAAGTGTGGATTTCCCCTTAAACTGTTCCTGGATGAATGAAACTCCTCCAGTGAGGCGGGGCCCACAGGCTGGCATGCGCTCAGGTGGGAGTGAGCCCCGCTGTGTCCCTCGGCGGTCGGTGGAGCTGTGTGAGTGAAAGCTGAAAGACGCCCCGTGGTCCTCCCTGGACATTCATCCGGGAGCACTTAAGGGGAAAATCCACACTTTGTGTTTGAGTGCAGTGTGTTATCATCAGCTGCGCTCAGCCCGTGTCTTTACTGAGGGACTGGAAGTACAGAAGTATATATATATATATATATATATATATATATATATATATATATATATATATATATATATATATATATATATATATATATATATATATATGATCCTGATGTCGTAATTATGAGATCTTTTCTCGTAATTACGAGATCAGTGGTCAAATTTTTTTTTTAATCCAGTGAATGCAACACCCTTCTGTATTGACCAATGCTTTCTTTACAAGAGAGAATACTGGTGAGAAATCAGGTCTTAGTTTGCCTTCTCTGAATGACTCCAAACAACAAAACAGTCCTCCCGAAAGTCACGTATATTTATATGGAAATGAACGTATGTCTGTGAATAAATAAGTACTATTTCTTAACTGTTGCTTTAGTTCAAAATGTTCCTCTGCCCAGTTGCTTATTGAGTTATTCATTTTTTAAACCAGTAAATCACTGACATGAATGTATTGGCAGAGAGCTCATTTCCCCCACTGAGCTCATTTCAGATTAAAATTGATAAAATAGTGACAGGTTGAGGGAAATACTGATTAATTAATATCAGCATGATCATTTTCAGAGGAGCCAGTTTTAGAATCAGCAGCTGTTCTGATTATTTGTTGAATCCATCTTTTATAAATCTTTGGTTAAAAATATTGATACAAAAGGGGAATGAATTACCTTACCTCTTAAGTACCAGTAAGACTTTTTCAGCATCGGTACATAAATATCCAGAATGAACACGCCTGGCATGAAGATGAAATTAAACTGGATATTGATATTGAAAAAAGCAATTTGTCATTTCATTAATTTTTATTACTCCAAGGACTTGGAGCTAAACAGCATCAACAACAGCTTGAGGAAAATGTGTGTTTATAGGGAGTCCATAAATAGTTTTAAATGAGAATGATGCAGCTTTTTTCCCCTCCACATGTCACATTGCTTTTTCTTAATCAGTGCCGCAAGCCAAAAAAAAAAAAAAAAAACTGCAGAACAATTTATTGTCCAACTAGAAAGACATTCAGTAAGCACATAGAGAAACAAAGAAAAGAACAGCAGTCAGTCTGTGTCTGTGACTGCATGAAAGCGCTTCGGTTTTTCACATTTTGTTGTGTTACAGCCTTGTCCCAAAATGTGTGAAATCCATTTTTCCTCAACATTCTACACACAATACCCCATAATGACAATGTGAAAAAAGTTTTTGTTGAGATTTTTGCGACCCATTTCTAAACTGAGCAATCGGATGAGAAGGGCCTTAGTCTGAGAGGTGACCAAGAACCTGCTGGAGTTTTCCAAAAGGCACCAGATGAATGCAGCAATGTACAGAGACATCCTGGATGAAAACCTGCTCCAGAGCGCTCTTAACCTCAGTGAGGTGATGGTTCATCTTTCAGCAGGACAATAACCCTAAGCACACAGTCAAATATCAAAAGAGTGGCTTCAGGACAACTCTGTGAATGTCCTTGAGTGGTCCACCCAGAGCCCAGACCTGAATCTGATTGAGCATCTCTGGAGGGAGCTGAGATCACCTTAATACTTCTTCTGTTTTTCTTGATGCTTAATGCTGACAAATTATACTGTATTTGTTTTCTTTCTGCCACCTAATTCTGTTTTTTCTCTCTGTTTGAGGTGTGGCTCCATCCAGAGATGGGAGTGGATGTCATCTTCTGCAGGCCTCCTGTTCTGTACAACAGCATGGACTCCAAAAATTTCCTGTATATTTGTATTGTCAGTTGTGTCGGTAGCATGCTCCAAGCAGAGGGTCACCCCTTTGAGTCTGGTCTGCTTGAGGTTTCTTCCTCAACTCATCAGAGGGAGGTTTTCCTTACCACTGTCGCCTGTGTGCTTGCTCTAGGGGTTGGTAAGGTTAGACCTTACTTGTGTGAAGCGCCTTGAGGCAACTTTGTTGTGATCTGGCGCTATATAAAAAAATACATTGAATTAAATTGAAATTGAAATCTGAAAATGGCTGTTCACCGACGCTCTCATCCAACCTGATGGAGCTTGAGGTGCTGCAAAGACGAATGGACAAAACTGTCTAAAGATATGTGCTCCAAGCTTGTGGCATCATATTCAAGAAGACTTGAGGCTGTAATTGCTGCCAAACATGCATCAACAAGTATTTAGCAAAAGCTGTGAATACTTATGTACATGTGATTTCTTCATTTTTATTTTTAAGAGATTTGCAAAAAAATTCAAAAAACCTTTTTTCATGTTGTTATTTTGGGGTGTTGTGAGCAGAATTTGGAGGGAAAAATATTTACTTCATTATGGAATAAGGCTGTAACATCTCTCAGCTGGCTTGGGAACGCCTCGGGGTTCCCCCCGGAGGAACTGGGGGAGGTGTGTGTGGATCGGGAGGTCTGGGCGGCTTTGCTTGAGCTGCTGCCCCCGCGACCCGACCTAGGATAAGCGGAAGAAAATGGATGGATGGATAACAAAATGTGAAGCGCTGTGAATACTTTCTGGATGCACGCTATATATATATATATATATATATATATATATATATATATATATATATATATATATATATATATATATATATATATATATATATATATATATATATATATATGGGGGGTGACAGAGAGAAATTCAGAATTTTTAGAAAAATTACAAATCCTTGGAATTAAGCTTAATCAATTATTCCCTGACCCAAACCCTATCTCCTCAAAACATCACGATCTGTCTTACATTTTAAGATAACTTTTATACAAAACAAATAGACTGTCACATTCACCCATCATTAGTGAGGTTTTAAGACCCTGAGGTATGAAGCTGTATTTAACTATTACATGAGTCCTCTAATCGGAATGTGGCACACAGCAGATACTGTGGTAAGTTCAATTTCCACACCAGAAACACGAGCAAAGCCACAATATCTCACACACAACCTCAGGACAAATAATTAGTGGACCACTTGACCATAAGTACAAGCCAAGACCAAGGTCAAGTGCACATGGAACATTTACAAAAACTCACGTTGTGAAGGATTTGACTGCAACAATCCCATTGATTTTGGGACACTGGAAGCATTTGTTTACCTAATAAATGCTTTGCAGGCTACTAATATTAACTATTTGCTAACTGTTAACATGCTTTCTTTGCTATAATAACAAAGAAAAAAACTGAATACAACCAAAGCAAGCCACATGGACTCAGACCCATAAAATGTGTTATCTTGCAATGAACCTGTGTTTTCAGCAGTACACTGCATCAATAGACAGGAGCAGGTTTTCATCAAGGATGTCTCTGTACATTGCTGCATTCATCTTTCCCTCAATCCTGACTAGTCTCCCAGTTCCTGCCCCTGAAAAACATCTCCACATCATGATTCTGTCACCACCATGCTGCACTGTAGGGATGGTATTGGCTGGTTGATGAGCTCTGCCTGATTTCTAGGAAGAGTCCTGGTCAGTGCTTAATTTGTAAAGTGGGAGGTCCCGGAGCACAGAGGATGGGTGGCTCCGGTGCAGAAAAAAAAAGAAGGGCGCGGGGGGGGGGCCTTGTGAACAACGCTGTGCGCCACACCGAAAATAAACTGGGCATGTATTGTAGGCCTAATAACACTAGTCACACCAAATCCGGATAGAGTACAAATTCCTGTTTAATGATGTACAGTGGTCCCTCATTTATTGCGGGAGTTATGTTCTAAAAATAACCCGCAATAAACGAAATCCGCAAAGTAGCCAGCGCTATTTTTAACAATTATTATAGATGTTTTAAGGCTGTAAAACCCCTCACTACACACTTTTCTGAAACAGGCATTAAGATTATAAGATTATAAACAATCACACGCAGAACACAATGCGCGGCTCTCCCTTCGCTCACTGCCTCCGGGGGTATGGATGCGGGACCGCCCGCAAAGAATCCAGGTCCTCTCTCGGTGGTCACGGAGCTCTGCGGCTACGGTCAACATCTGGATCAAAACAGCGAGTGTAGCCTCTGGACCTGTTGCCAGATTTGGCGCAATTCCGCACAGCAGACAGGAGGGCGATATGAGTGGCAGTGAGAGCAATCACGGTGATTTTTTTTTTATATTTTGTTAGTCAAGAGAGGTGGCGGATCACCGGATCCAGTATAAATAGCTGAACTTCTCCCATTTATGGATGATGGAGGTCACTGTGCTCATTGGGACCTTCAAAGCAGCAGAAATGTTTCTGTACTCTTCCTAAGATTGGTGCCTCAAGACAATCCTGTCTCGGAGGTCTACAGACAATTCCTTTGACTTCATGTTTGGTTTGTGCTCTGACATGCACAGTTAACTGTGGGACTTTATATGTAGACAGGTGTGTGTCTTTCCAAATCATGTCCAATCAACTGAATTTACCCCAGGTGGACTCCAGTTAAGCTGCAGAAACATCTCAAGGATGATCCATGGAAATGGGTTGCAAAAATAAAAAAAACAAAAAAAACAAAACCTTTTTCACATTGTCATTATGGGGTATTGTGTGTGGAATGATGAGGAAAAAATGGATTTCATACATTCTGGAATAAGGCTGTAACATAACAAAATGTGGAAAAAGTGAAGCACTGTGAATATTTTCTGGATGCACGGTACAATCACTTTTTGTGGGTAAAAGATTGTGAATGTTATAGCAGCAGGCTTCCTATTTTTGGTTTGAAAAATTGAAGATCTGCAGGATAAGAGGACAGATGCGCATCTGGTAGGAGGGTTAGAGAGTCAGTAACAAGACCTGTGATGAAAGTCTGAAAGAGAAATTGACGAGCAGAGCTTCCATCAAGGTGCCCTTCAGCAAGGCACTGAAAATTCTCATTCATGTCAAGGCAGAAACAACACACCTTTGTCAAAATCCGTGCTTAGATTCTCCACAAATCAAAAAACAAAGACATATGGGACAGTGCACCTGTGAAAGGAATATACTGTAATATATCTACAGTACAGATGGGTCACATCAAGGATCTGATGATCAGAGACTGTTTTAAACAACCAGTGCATTAACTTTCCCTTGACCATGCTCAGTGTAACCACAGACTACAGTCTTTGAAATGAAACTGACGATTTTAGGGCCATAAACTCATGTCTTATGCTGTGTTCACATGTAGGCTGGAAGAGTCAGACAGCAAACTGGACGTTCCATTGTTTTCAATGAGAATTTGAGTCAAAATTCTGCTACTTCCAGCTGTGAGCACACCAACCACACCCTCTTGCCAACAAAAGATAAAAACTTTCACCCTTACCACAGGCAAAATGATAAACAGGTGTTTTTTCTTTAACGGGGAGGAAAGATAGACAGCGAGAAATGGATTATTTAATAACAGAGTTACTCTGTTTTAATCAGGTAAACAATAATTTGTGTGATATTAGAGAGAGGAATTAATCTATAACTTCAGAAAAAGTTAACTTTTTCAGCTGCCTTCCGAGTCATGGCTTCCTGTGTTAATTATAACACTGTCCAAAACACTAAAACTCTGCTGTATCTTTCAATTAAGTAAGTTGTTGTCTTTGTTATTAGTACTGAAAAATGATGGGACTTCATTTTGTAACTTGCAGTCCGTCTCTCCTTTGTTGGCCTTAACTTAATCTGGCTAAAGGACCACAGCCAAATATAAGGGGGGAAAAAAGGCAAACTTCAAGATGCAGTCGGGACGGACAGGCTTTCGGACAGCCGTGTATGAATGTGGGCGGATCCCGTCTCACCTGATTCCTGCACACCTACACGATCGCAGCCCAAACGTAATTGGAAAACAGTACGACAGACTGTTGTTAGAATGCAGTTTCATGGTGTGTATGTCATTATATGTGTATTACAGCTGTGACATCACATTTAGATGCATTGTGGGCCACCATGCCAAGCATATGACGCGCACAATGACGTGTTGAGGTGCCTTGGGGCAGCAGCGTGGCACTGCGCACCTGCTCGTGGTGTTACAGCTATGATGATCATAATATTTCACATGTTATCTAACCCATGGGAAGGAATGACAATGTATCTGTCATATAAGGTTTATTATATAAATAACAGCCCGTTCAGATGTGCAGCACTGCGCTCTGTGATGCACTGACTCGCGGTGACACATGCTTTCAGTTCGATTGCGCAATGATTACGGTTTGATTGCGCAATGTACACATCCAGTTCACACGATGAATGCGTGCCAGAGACATTTTACATAACAACATATCCTTTGCACTCCCTGAACGGAATCCAGTGGAGGTGCACGTCTGTGGCACAATCGGAGATGCCGGCAAGATTTGACTGCCCTGACCACAGCGAATTACCTTCAAATACGATCAGACTGTTTCAAATGCTCTTCTGATGCTGTCAGAACATTTAGAATATAGTCAGACTGTGTGTTGTGAAAGTGTAGGAACACGGACCCACAACAGGGGGCGCAATGAACGGACAATGGAGGAAGGTGAATAACAAGGTTTACTATTGTGAAACGAGCACAATGGATACAACAATCACAATTTGGGGTCGAATCCGCTGGTGTCGTGTGGGCAGGCTCGAAGGTAGGAGACGTCCGTCTCAGTCGAACCGAAACCATCCAGATCTCCTCTGCCACCGAACCCTGGAAATACTGGAACCGCCAAGTCCCGAAGTCCCAGGTGGCCACTGCCTCCGCTCGTCGGATCCGGTACTGCTGGCGGGAGAGAGCAACAACACAGGCGTGGATGCGACAGCACCCAGCAACGGAGAGGGGAGAAGCCGCCTCCACCTCCAGTTACAGTAGGACAGGCAGGTGAGTACTTATCTAAGCAATTCAGCTGTCCTGAAAAGGTTTAACAAATCTGTTAGCTATTTAGTCAGAATATAAATGCAGAGAACGTTACCTTCGTCTACAGGCGATATCTCAGCACTGAGGTGGAGACGCCGTCCTCCTGATATACCTCTGTGCTGAGTGGAACAGCTGTGTCCGGTGATGGGTGACAGCTGTCACCCAGGCTGCTCCCATGAGGCGGCAGCGCCCTCTGGTGCCTGGAGCCCGCACTCCAGGCAGGGCACCCTCTGATGGTGGTGGGCCAGCAGTACCTCCTCTTCAGCGGCCCACACAACAGGACCCCCCCCTCAACGGGCGCCTCCTGGCGCACGGCCGGGCTTGTCCGGATGGCGACGGTAGAAGTCGGCCAGGAGGACCGGGTCCAGGATGAAGCCCTTCTTCACCCAGGAGCGTTCCTCGGGACCGTACCCCTCCCAGTCCACCAGATATTGAAAACCCCGGCCCATCCGACGGACATCAAGGAGCCGGCGTACAGTCCAAGCCGGTTCCCCGTCGATGATCCGGGCAGGAGGCGGCGCCGGACCCGGGGTGCAGAGGGGTGAGGTGTGAAGGGGCTTGATCCGGGAAACATGAAAAACTGGATGGATCCGCAGCGAGGCCGGAAGCAGGAGCCTCACTGCGGCGGGGTTGATGACCTTGAGGATCTTGTAGGGTCCGATGTACCGTTCTTGGAGTTTCGGCGAGTCTACCTGCAGAGGAATGTCCTTGGTGGATAACCAGACCTCCTGCCCAGGACGATACTTGGGGGCCGGGGCCCGCCGCCGGTCTGCATGTGTCTTCGCCCTCGTCCGGGCCTTCAACAAGGCAGAGCGGGCGGCACGCCACACCCGACGGCACCTCCGTAGGTGGGCCTGGACCGAGGGCACACCGACCTCTCCCTCAACCACCGGAAACAAGGGGGGCTGATACCCCAAGCACACCTCAAACGGGGAGAGGCCGGTGGCAGATGACACTTGGCTGTTATGGGCGTACTCGATCCAGGCCAGGTGGGTACTCCAGGCCGTCGGGTGCGCGACTGTCACACAGCGAAGTGTCTGCTCCAATTCCTGATTCGTCCGCTCTGCCTGCCCGTTGGTCTGGGGGTGGTACCCAGACGAGAGGCTGACCGTGGCCCCCAGTTCCCGGCAGAAGCTCCTCCAGACGTGCGAGGTGAACTGGGGACCGCGATCGGAGACGATGTCTGATGGTATGCCATGCAGACGGACGATGTGGTGGACCAGGAGGTCCGCTGTCTCCTGGGCCGTTGGGAGCTTCGGGAGGGCCACGAAGTGGGCCGCCTTGGAGAAACAGTCCACTATCGTGAAGACGACAGTGTGTCCCTGGGACGGCGGGAGACCCGTGACAAAGTCCAGGCCGATGTGGGACCAGGGGCGATGAGGCACGGGCAGTGGCTGTAGCTGCCCTGAGGTCTTTCTATGGTCGGCCTTGCCCCTGGCGCAGGTGGTACAGGCCTGGACGTAGTCCCGGACGTCGGCCTCCAGGGATGCCCACCAGAAGCGTTGCCGGACGACTGTCACGGTCCTTCGCACCCCAGGGTGACAGGAGAGTTTAGAACCGTGACAGAAGTCCAGGACTGCAGCCCTAGCCTCTGGTGGGACGTATAGTCTGTCCTTTGGTCCGTTTCCGGGGTCCGGGTCATGGGTCAGGGCCTCCCGGACGGTCTTCTCTACGTCCCAGGTGAGGGCGGCCACGATAGCGGACTCCGGGATGATGGGATCCGGGGGTTCAGCCGCTTGGCGGTCCTGATGTACTCCAGGTTCCGATGGTCAGTGAAAACCGTGAATGGCACGGCTGTTCCCTCCAACAGATGTCTCCACTCTTCGAGGGCCTCTTTCACAGCAAGGAGTTCCCGATTGCCGACGTCATAGTTCCGTTCAGCGGGGGTCAACCTGCGGGAAAAATAGGCACACGGGTGAAGGACCTTATCGGTCTTCCCGCTCTGGGAGAGCACCGCTCCTATCCCTGAGTCCGAGGCATCCACTTCAACCACTAACTGGCGGCTAGGATCGGGCTGCACCAGAACTGGTGCAGACGAGAAGCGCCGTTTCAACTCCTTGAACGCGGCTTCGCACCGATCCGACCAGGTGAAGGGGACTTTTGGGGAGGTCAGGGCTGTCAGGGGGCTAACTACCTGACTGTAGCCCTTGATAAACCTCCTGTAGAAATTAGCAAAGCCGAGGAACTGTTGCAGCTTCCTACGGCTTGTTGGTTGGGGCCAGTCTCTCACCGCCGCAACCTTGGCCGGATCAGGGGCGACGGAGTTGGAGGAGATAATAAACCCCAGGAAGGACAAAGATGTGCGGTGGAATTCACACTTCTCGCCCTTCACAAACAGGCGGTTCTCTAACAACCGCTGCAGGACCTGACGGACATGCCGGACATGTGTCTCAGGATCCGGGGAAAAGACGAGTATATCGTCTAGATATACGAAGACGAACCGGTGCAGGAAGTCCCGCAAGACATCGTTTACCAACGCTTGGAAAGTCGCGGGAGCATTAGTGAGACCGAACGGCATGACCAGGTACTCAAAATGACCTAAGGGGGTGTTGAATGCCGTCTTCCATTCGTCTCCCTTCCGGACCCGAACCAAATGATACGCATTCCTAAGATCCAGCTTGGTGAAAATCTTGGCTCCATGCAAGGGGGTGAACACCGAATCCAACAAGGGCAACGGGTATCGGTTGCGAACCGTGATTTCGTTCAACCCCCTGTAATCAATGCATGGATGAAGCCCGCCGTCTTTTTTACCCACAAAAAAGAAACCAGCACCCATCGGAGAGGTGGAATTCCGGATCAACCCGGCAGCTAATGAGTCCCGGATGTAGGTCTCCATTGATTCACGCTCCGGCCGTGAGAGGTTGTACAGCCTACTGGACGGGTACTCACAGCCTGGAACCAAATCAATGGCACAATCATAAGGACGGTGGGGAGGAAGCGTGAGAGCCAGATCCTTGCTGAACACGTCAGCGAGGTCATGGTACTCCGCCGGCACCGCCTTCAGATTGGGCGGGACTCGGACCTCCTCCCTAGCGTGGGAGCCGGGAGGAACCGAGGAACCTAGACACTCCCGATGGCAGGTTTCGCTCCACTGAACCACTACCCCGGACGGCCAATCGATCCGGGGATTGTGCTTCAACATCCAGGGAAAACCCAAAACCACACGGGAGGTGGCCTGAGTCACAAAGAACTTGATCACCTCCCGGTGGTTACCTGACACTACCAGAGTTACTGGAGGTGTCTTGTGCGTGATTGGTGGGAGTAGGGAGCCATCTAGTGCCCGAACCTGCACAGGCGAGGTAAGAGCCACCAGAGGGAGCCCTATCTCCCTAGCCCATCTGCTGTCTAGCAGATTCCCCTCAGAGCCCGTGTCCACCAGTGCTGGGGCCTTCAGGGTTGAATCCTCAAACAGGATCGTGACTGGGAGTCGTGTAGCAATGCGGGTGTGTCCCACGTGAATGTTCTGGCCCACCCCTGGCCCAGTCTCTAGGGGCGGGCGTTGGAGTTTAACCGCTCGGGGCAGTCGTTTGCGAGATGCTCACTCGAGCCACAAACAAAACAAGCTCCGTGGGCCCGCCTCCTTTGTGCTCCAGGTGCCCTAAATGTTTCCCTGCTCGTGTCCATAGCTTCGTCAGCAGGGGGAGCCGTAGGCGCACGGAGCGCAGGAACAGAGGAGCGTGGGGAGGGCGGAGCTCGATCGGAACCGGAAGGGAGAGGGACGACGCGTGCCTGGCCTGGCCACGCCCTTCGCCTCGTTCCCGACGGCGTTCTTCTAACCGGTTGTCGAGTCGTATGACCAGATCGATGAGACCATCTAAGTCCCGCGGTTCGTCCTTCGCCACCAGGTGTTCTTTTAGGACCAGTGACAGTCCGTTTACAAAGGCGGCGTGGAGGGCAGTGCTATTCCAGCCGGATCTCGCCGCCGCGATGCGGAAGGCGACTGCATAGGCAGCTGCACTCCGACGCCCCTGTCTCATCGACAGTAGCGCGGTTGAAGCGGACTCTCCTCTGTTGGGATGGTCGAACACCGTTCTGAGCTCCCGTACAAACCCATCGTAGGTATGAAGGAGCCGTGAGTTCTGTTCCCAGAGCGCTGTAGCCCAAGCGCGTGCCTCCCCGCGAAGCAGGTTTATTACATAAGCGGCTCTGCTAGCATCAGTCGCGTACATCACGGGACGCTGTGCGAAGACGAGCGAACACTGCATCAGGAAATCCGCGCACGTCTCCACACAGCCTCCGTACGGTTCTGGAGGGCTTATGTATGCTTCTGGGGACGGAGGAAGGGACCGTTGAACGACCAGTGGAACGTCACTTTCACGCACAGGGTCCTCGGGAGGGAGAGCCGCAGCGGCGCCCGGAGGGCGCGCCTCCACTTGCGCGGCGAGAGCCTCCACCCTGCGGTTGAGGAGAACGTGCTGCTCGGTCATTAAATCGATCCGAGAGGTGAAAGCGGTGAGGATCCGCTGCAACTCACCGATTACCCCTCCCGAAGCCGCCGACGCGCCTTGTTCTTCCACTGGCCGTTCAACAGCCGGTTGACGCCCCTCGGGATCCATGACGCTGGCCGAGATATCCTGTTGTGAAAGTGTAGGAACACGGACCCACAACAGGGGGCGCAATGAACGGACAATGGAGGAAGGTGAATAACAAGGTTTACTATTGTGAAACGAGCACAATGGATACAACAATCACAATTTGGGGTCGAATCCGCTGGTGTCGAAGGTAGGAGACGTCCGTCTCAGTCGAACCGAAACCATCCAGATCTCCTCTGCCACCGAACCCTGGAAATACTGGAACCGCCAAGTCCCGAAGTCCCAGGTGGCCACTGCCTCCGCTCGTCGGATCCGGTACTGCTGGCGGGAGAGAGCAACAACACAGGCGTGGATGCGACAGCACCCAGCAACGGAGAGGGGAGAAGCCGCCTCCACCTCCAGTTACAGTAGGACAGGCAGGTGAGTACTTATCTAAGCAATTCAGCTGTCCTGAAAAGGTTTAACAAATCTGTTAGCTATTTAGTCAGAATATAAATGCAGAGAACGTTACCTTCGTCTACAGGCGATATCTCGGCACTGAGGTGGAGACGCCGTCCTCCTGATATACCTCTGTGCTGAGTGGAACAGCTGTGTCCGGTGATGGGTGACAGCTGTCACCCAGGCTGCTCCCATGAGGCGGCAGCGCCCTCTGGTGCCTGGAGCCCGCACTCCAGGCAGGGCGCCCTCTGATGGTGGTGGGCCAGCAGTACCTCCTCTTCAGCGGCCCACACAACACTGTGATCAGACAGCTCTTTGACCACCTTTCAAACCTTTTGCACCCTCAACAGTTGAGTACATGTGCTCTACATTCAGGCTGGTCATGTGTTGTGCCCGGGTGTATTGGTTCTGAGGCTTTTGAATGCACCCCGACTTTGCCTGAATGACTGTTGGCTTTTCATTCAGGCAGCATTCGGACTCATTTGACTTTGAGTGTGACACCGTGTGAATCAAATACAATGACATGAAAGTTAAATGTATTTCATTCAGTCAGTTCATGTAGAAGCAACAGCAGCATATAGTTTTGAGTTTGACAGATGGGCTCCAATCACCATCACACCCCTTTGATGCTTTCTTGAGAAATGAGGGAATGATGATTGGACACATACATTTTTTCTTCCCCCTTTTGGAGCCCACAGGTGGATGCTGGGGTGGAAGCAGGCTAGGAAACTATTACATCGTAATTAGCCCGCCCAATTTAGAGGGAGTGATTTACAGGATCATGTAAACAATGTGTTTTAGTCTGAGATATGTGGTTAGTGAGGCATGAAAATTCAGTAAGGTATATCTTCTATTAATCATTCCACATCTAAGGTGAAACTTGACTGGTGTGTACTAAGGTACTCCTAAATATTAAAAAAAGGTAAAAAAGAGGAAAAAGAGGAAGAAAGAAGAAGGGACAGAGCTACCTAGTTGCCAGGTCTTGAGAACCAGGGATCGTAGGTTTAAAAGCTTTTTTATCCCATGGGGACTCTCCCTACTTACCCAAGTGGCTCAAGAATATGGACAGCATGTATATAAGGACATTTACACAAACAGGGCAGTAAACAACATATACTAGAAATATCATAACTACATAATATTATAGGAGTTAGTACCTGAAATCTAAATGTTCCTACAGAAAAAGATTGAAATATACATCTACCTAGTCTGTAGACATGTTGAAAAGCAAAGTTATGGCTAATAGGCTAAGATATAAATCTGGTTATGTTATTATAGAAATAAAAACTATGATATAATATGTATTAGGTTCCTATCTAAAGTTCATCCTGCTAGCTAAGTTATGGATAGTTACTATAGAAAGACAAATTCTGTACTCTACATGCTTTCTAATGGAAACCCCAAACTTAGATACTATCTATTGATATCTATATTAAAGAACCGTTTAAACCAAAGAACCATTAAAAGTTTACATCATGTAAAAGAGTATAAATCCCGAAAGTTGGCTAACTATAGCCCGAAGAGCTATCATAATTTAGCCTATAACTAGCCTAGCACAACTTGCTAACCAAAAAAAGCTAAATAAAGCCAATAACTACAGTATAAAGCACAACAGTGTCACTACACCACACAATAACAATCATAACAACCAATACATATAACAACAAATGTAAACAAGTGTCTGTTAACGTTAACTTAACAAACAGAATCGGTTATGTTGTCAGCTATGACAGACGGAGCTGCAGCCAGCTCAATAAGCTAACGTTAGCAACTAAGTTTAGCTAGTTGTACCCCACTTCTCCCTATTATTAAAAAAACGATTATTATATATTCATAACCATAAAGCGTACAAGATATAAGAACCACATTGAAAAGATACAGAGGTAGAATAGCTCCCGTCTAAGAAGAGGTCAGGGCTAGCGGACCGGACACAGCAACACGTAGGCCAGGGTAGTCCGTAACTGGCTCGAGGAGAAGGATCAATTAAGGCTAACAGCGACAGTGGTAGGTGTGGTTACCATTTTTGGTGGCAGTCTCATCGCAAGAAAGTCAACCGAAAACAATACCCAAAAAATTGAAGACTGATCTGAACGACGTCTAACTGACATATACATAAGGCATGTGTAGCCTAGGCAGGTTATTAGATAAATAAAAGCTAATAGGCTAATCTGTATTTGTAGCTATATTACTTTAGAAACAGAAGCTAAGATATCGTATGTTTTAGGTTTCTATCTAAAGCTTACCTTGCTAGCTAGGTTATGGATAGGAGACAAATTCCATCTTCTACATGCTTTTTAATGGAAACCCAGAACTTAGATACTATCTCTTGATATCGATTAAAAAAAACCTTTTAAACTGAAGAACCAGTTTGTCATACAGAAACCCTTGTTTAACTAATCTTCTAGTACGTTTATAATGTCTAGTGGAAATACTTTGATATTTATCACAAATTCAACCAACTCTGACTAGCTGAGAGGTGTAAACACCGTATGTAGGCTTACTAGGTATATTACTACTCATATAAGGAAAGTTTACATCAAATCATCTCATTTGTCAAAAACTGCTGTCCTAAACTGTCTATCTATAATATTCAATTCAATATCTAAGTATGAAAGTTTGCTATTGTTTTCTGTAGTAGTTGGGATAATGGTTTAGTTGTACGTGCACTAGAGGCTGCTATAAATCTACTGCCTACTGGATTTTTGTGCATTTTTGGAAGCCAGTAAAAGGATGGTAAGTGTTTCATATCGGTAATAATTTTAATGTTATATTTAGTCATAAATTCTTGAGGTTTTGTTATATCTTCCACATGGCTATTATAAGACATACGAGGTCTGTCAATAAAGTATAGGTCCTTTTTATTTTTTTCAAAAACTATATGGATTTCATTCATATGTTTTTACGTCAGACATGCTTGAACCCTCGTTTTGTTTTTGTACCAAAAACAAAACGTCTTTGAAAGTTATTTAGGTATTCTAGGAAAACCTTGTCTGACAGTACATGTTTTTTGTAAGGATTTTTCCTTTTTTCCTAAACTAAACTTTTTTCCTAAAACTTTTTTCTTTACGTCTGTCTATCCTAGTTTGAACTGTTTCTAATACTGTGCCTTCCCATTTGTCCAATGTTGTAGTATCTACTTTTTCTTTTTTAGCCCAATGTTTTTTTATAATCCCTAATGTCTTATTTAACCATGTTGTGGTTTGTGTCCCAATTAATATTATTTCATTCTCTAAATGATGGCCCTTTACTAAGTAATTTTCTAAGCTTCTTGTTCTCAATTATTCCAAGGTTACCGGTTATTACATATCCTGTTGGCTCATAATTGAAATTTGGTGAGTGGCAGTTGCAGCTAAGGTTTGTATTTCCTAATTCAAATTCTAAATTTTTTATGCTTTGTTTAAAATTAAAAACTTTTCCAGCTATAGTTTTAGTATATGAATAGCTAATAACAGGAGGGGTCTGATCACTGATGAAATTCGGTATAGTTTTTTGGATTGGTTTACTATGTAGAATATGTGATAGTTTGATCATTTCAATGCCTTTGTTGTGAAAGGAAAATTTCAAGAAAGATTTATTACTATCCTTGGTTATTGTAGTTTTTTCTGTTTTATTTAAACACAGCCTAAATCTAGCTAAATCTTTTATGACAAGAGGAATTGTCACAAACGTATATATACATGTTTGTGTATATATATATATAGTATGCAGCTTGAGTTGTCTGCCGCAACTAGCTCACAGGTTTGCTTCATTTCAGTTGGCCAACTCATAGCTGCACCATCAGTATATAGATTTGACTTTGTCTTTGGTGTACGATTATCATCAATCCCTTTGATGTTTGCTTGAGGTATGAGGGAAAGGCAATTAGACACACATATTATTTCTCCCCCAAAACTGCATTCATTTGGAGCCCAGATAGCTGCAGTGTATCTTATGTGTGCCTCGCTCCTTGCCATGGGGCATTCCCTCAAGGCCCTGTGATCAAGGGAATATACTACACACTGAAACTGTTGTGTAGGCCTGATTCTTTGCTTGGGGAATTCCCCCAAGGCCTTTCACATGAGGGAATATTCCACTTATAAGCTAGGAAATAGTCCACTGCAGATAAGAAATATAATCTGAGCAATAATTGAATTAGATGATAGAGCTGCTGTTAAAACATATTCATATATGATGGAGAACAAGAGCTTAACAAGTTTGAGGTGCCCAAATCTCATCCTTGTGGAATCAACATAATGTCAACTATGCAGAATAGGGTTCTAGCCATGGTGGGCGGCGCCAGGCTGCAAATTTTCGCCCGGCTCTTGGGGTTAAATTGGCTGTGCCGCCCAGCACAGAATTTCTGAAAAATGAACTGAAATGTTGCTGAAAATGTACCAATTCAATCATATTTCAGACTTATCGAGTCATAGTTTTGCCATTTGAAACCAATAATTAAAGTAATAAATATATTTCACATTTTCTTCATATCAAATCGCAAACAGCAGAGAGTCAGTGCATTGTGTGGCCACAGAGTTGTGAATGGGAGCCGCTGGAAACAGTGTCTCTGCTGCGCGCTAAACTGAAGAGAAAAAAGCTGCCACGAAAAACAGACATTAATCCAGGGGTCCTTCTGTATCCATATCTGAAGATACATTCAGGAATTTGGTTTATTTTACAGCTGAAAGGCTTCGTGTTTCCCAAAAGCTCCGAGTTTGAAAAACAGCAGACGCGAAAGATGGGGAGAGAGAGAGAGAGAGAGAGAGAGCGGAGGAGCAGGGGAGGAGCATAGCGTCAGTGAAAAGGAAAGTGAAACTTTATTCACAAAGTTTTTCATTTAAAACAGCAGGTTTGACAAAATATAGCCCAGATTCAGCTCTTGCTCAAACAAGGCAATTAGGTGTTATATTGTTTTTTTTTTTTTTAAAGTAATGCAATCCCACTCAAATTGTTGAAAAAAAAAAACTGTCATGATGCTTCAATGGATTAAAGAGCTACTGTGTGTCATTTTTGTAGAGACTAAATATTAAATATGTCCATTAAATATGAATGTTTTTTTTTAACATTTTCAATGTTATTTAATTTATTAACTTTGACAGAAACATGCAAAAAATAACTTTGATCTTACATATATTACAACATAAATATGATTTTTGGTTTATTATTCTTGTGTTCAGTGCATCTAAAACCACAGACAATGAGTTAAAATAAGGCTTGCCAAGAATGTTTTAGTGGTATAAAACCATATAGCTTCAGGGGGCTGCGGATCAGGGGCCCCTTGAAGCTATGAGCCGCGATCACATAATTTACCCGGCAATAAAATGGTCCTAGCTAGAACCCTGATGCAGAACAAAAGAATATGGTACCTGGCAAAAATTTGAGTGCTGAACAAGAACTATATGATGGTGAAGGACCCAATGTTCCAAAAAAACTTCACTACCCAGACACCTTTGGGGTGTTACATCACCGGAGAAGGAACAGCATCAGCTCTGCAGAGTGTTATGTGGAAGAGGTTGATTTGTTTACATCATTGAAAGTTTTCCTTGGAGTAATGCAGAGACAGAAGACAAATGATAAAGAGTAAACGGCGGTTATGAAACAGCGCACCTCTCGTCCACGGTGTTATATTCATGAAGTGTGCAGAATGCCCCGCGCTGTCTGTCAACACTGCATGCTGGTGGGAAACACCGGGTGTGGAGAAGCTGGCTTGAAGCGGTATGATTTAAAGATAGAGGCAAAGAGGGAATAGAGACTGTGTGTGAATAAAATGTCTTAAAGCTGCCTTGAACGGACAGTCCACAGAGACCCGCGCGGCAAAGCAGCTTCCATGTGTGAAAGCCTTCTTTGTGCATCCCTTTCAAATTGGAGTATTATTCACTCTGACAACCTCAAAATGAAAAAGGGAAACACCGCAACTGACACAAACGCCAAGTAAAACACCAATCCCAAAGCAGCACAACGCAGAGCACAGCAGTGATGGAGCAGCAGTCATTGTATTTGTATTTGTATTCGTGTTGGCGACCCTACTGCCCTGTGCACAACAGCATTTCTTGTATATTTGTCTGTGAATTGTTCTGTGACTTGTTTCTGTAATTTGTTTGTAGCATGGCCCACAGAGGGTCACCCCTTTGAGTCTGGTCTGCTTGAGGTTTCTTCCTCAGAGGGAGTTTTTCCTTACCACTGTTGCTCTGGGGGTTGGTAAGGTTAGACCTTACCTGTGTGAAGCGCCTTGAGGCAACTCTGTTGTGATTTGGCGCTATATAAAGGAAAATAAATTGAATTGAAATTGAAAAAAAAAAAAAGCAGAGGGGGAGCTGGGAAACTGCAGTATTTTAAAAAGCCTGCCAACTTCAAGGAGTCATTTAAAGGACCAAGTGAATAATGAGTTTTAGCATGCGTTCATCTCTTCTAGGTTGGACTACTGCAATGTTCTATTTTCTGGTTTACCTCAGTCTAGCATTAGGGCTCTCCAATTGGTTCAAAATGCTGCAGCAGACTTTTGACACAAAGCAGAAAGTTCGGCCACATTACACCCATTTTGGCATCTCTTCACTGGCTTCCTGTCCCAGTGAGATCAAATTTTAAGGTTCTGCTACTAACCTATAAAATTATTCATGGACTGGCACCTCCCTACCTAGCTGACCTAATTAAACCTTACGTACCAGCCCGGGCTTTACGTTCTCAGGGTGCAGGACTACTTTGTGTCCCTAAGGTGAATAAGAAGTCTGCGGGTCACAGAGCTTTCTCTTATCGTGTCCCTGTTCTGTGGAATGATCTCCCTGCGTCAATAAAACAGTCAGATTCTGTGGAGACTTTCAAGTCCAGACTTAAGACGCACTTATTTTCCCTTTCATATGGCTAGCATACTGGTACAGTTTTGTTTTACGCTTTTTACTCTTTTAATTCATGTTATTAGTAATTGGAGCGGGCTGCGGCCTCAACTTTACCTAAATTCTGGGTCTTTTAGTGAAGCTTAGGGCTAGTGGCTGGCGATCACCTTAGTATTTCTTCTGTTTTTCTTGTTGATTAATGCTGGCAAATTATACAGTATTTTTTTTGTCTTTCTGATGCCTGATTCTGTTTTTTCTCTGTTTAAGCTGCAGCTCCATCCAGAGATGGGAGTTGTGTTTGTGTTGGCGATCCTCCTGTCCTGTGAACAGCAATTCTTGTATATTCGTCCGTGAATTGTTCTGTGAATTGTTTCTGTAATTTGTTTGTAGCATGGCCCAAGCAGAGGGTCACCCCTTTCAGTCTGGTCTGCTTAAGGTTTCTTCCTCAGATGGAGTTTTTCATACCACTGTTGCTCTGGGGGTTGGTAAGGTTAGACCTTACCTGTGTGAAGCGCCTTGAGGCAACTCTGTTGTGATTTGGCGCTATATAAAGGAAAATAAATTGAAATTGAGATACATAATAATTATGTAAATGTAAATGTGGCCTCCAAATGTATTGGGCCCCTTGGTATTTCACATATTTTAAATTGTTTATGCCATTTCAAATACAAAACAATAAGTCAGGCTTCTCAGAAAAAAAATCTAAAATTATCTTCCTTAAACTCAAACTCAACAAATCTCTACAACTTGACAGTTGTAGGTTTGTTTGGTCAAAAGGTAATATCATTTTTATATACTTTGTTCATACTGGCTGTTTAGGCTGTATTCTTATATATGTATGTGTGTGTATATATATATATATATATATATATATATATATATATATATATATATATATATATATATATATATATATATATATATATATATATATATATATATATACTGTATATAGATAGATAGATAGATAGATAGATACATACATACATACAATGGCCTCCAAAAGTACAAAAATTGAAATTTCTACAGTGATCTTACTTAAACTCAAACTGAAAGCAAATTGCTGCAATTTGATATAAATTAATTAAAAATATAAAAGCCAAGATGATGGGTTGCATAACTAATGGCTAATAAATAATCAGTTCTATTGCCAGTTTTCCTCAGACAAGTCATGGATACATGAACATTTCCAAGTCACTGAATATGTCTTGGACAAACAGTGTGGCACTCTATGGTAAATCTGTATGGAGTAAACAGTTCTCACAAACTGAGTGACTGTGCAAGAAGGAGAAGAGTGAGGAAAGCCACCAAGACACCAAGACAACCCAGAAGACATATGGGCTTCTTTGGATGTGATCGGAGAAATTGTGCATGTTTTGCATTTTGTATCACCAGTTATGCAGCTTCATGATCAAGTGGAGCAGAGAAGGATTTTCTTTCACCAAAACAATAAATCTAGACTTTTATCTCAGATGTACCTTCTGGCACATTGTAGATTAACTTTTAGGTCTTCTTTTTAAGAAAATTCTCTGTACCACTTCATCATGAAGCTGTATAAGTTGGTGAACCCTGGTCTATGGTTTATGGCAGGGGTCACCAACCCTGTTCCTGGAGAGCATCTGCCCTGCATGTTTTCCATGTCTACCTCAAGTTACACCTTATTTAAAAAAAAAGAAAAAAAAAGTGGTGTTTTATAGCCTTGGATTAGCTGAGGACACCTGAATTGCCTGGGAGTGGAACAGAAAGAGTTAGAAAACATGCAGGGCAAGTGCCCTGCAGGAACAGGGTTGGTGACCCCTGGTCTAATCAGTTATGTTTGAATTGTGCTGACTTCAACAGCAGCAAGCATCTTTCATCCATAGGAACTGTTTGTTGGAGTTGTCCTGAGGTATCACAAATTCAGCCAGGAAATGTTTGGAAGACTGGCCACTTTGCAGGAAGGGAGGTTAGTCTAGTTTGTAGGCGCAGACTAAAGGGGATTGTTTCTATGCCCATCCCCCTGGACCAACTGTTTATATTTCAGTGATTATTAGCGGTGTTCTGCTGTATCTGTTAGCTGTTTGAACTGAGCTGTTTGAGTTCTTTGAATTAACAGTCTTTTTCAAGACTTTTTTACTTTTTACTTTTTTTTTTTTTTACTTTTTCACCGTGCTCCAACGCCTAAAGAAGACCTCTAACGGTCGAAACATCGCGACGGAGCACTTTTATCAGCTAACTTTCATCAGCGTTGGCAAGCTAACTAGCTTGCTAACGCTTTTGTTTTTATTTTTATTTTATTTTTTAGCACTGTTGTCGTGCTGCTCCACAGCCTGTCTAGTGGATTTTTATTTTATTTTACCACTGTTGTCGTGTGTTACCTGTGCTGCTCCACAGCCTGTTCAGTGGATTTTTATTTTATTTTTTAGCACTGTTGTCGTGTGTTACCTGTGCTGCTCCACAGCCTGTCCAGTGGATTTTTCTTTTATTTTTTAGCACTGTTGTCGTGTGTTACCTGTGCTGCTCCACAGCCTGCCTAGTGGATTTTTATTTTATTTTTTAGCACTGTTGTCGTGCGTTACCTGTGCTGCTCCACAGCCTGTTCTGTGGATTTTTATTTTATTTTTAGCACTGTTGTCGTGCGTTACCTGTGCTGCTCCACAGCCTGTTCTGTGGATTTTTATTTTATTTTTTAGCACTGTTGTCGTGCGTTACCTGTGCTGCTCCACAGTCTGCCTAGTGGATTTTTATTTTATTTTTTAGCACTGTTGTCGTGCGTTACCTGTGCTGCTCCACAGCCTGTCCAGTGGATTTTTATTTTATTTTTAGCACTGTTGTCGTGCGTTACCTGTGCTGCTCCACAGCCTGCCTAGTGGATTTTTATTTTATTTTTTAGCACTGTTGTCGTGTGTTACCTGTGCTGCTCCACAGCCTGTCCAGTGGATTTTTATTTTATTTTTTAGCACTGTTGTCGTGCGTTACCTGTGCTGCTCCACAGCCTGTCCAGTGGATTTTTATTTTATTTTTTAGCACTGTTGTCGTGCGTTACCTGTGCTGCTCCACAGCCTGTTCTGTGGATTTTTATTTTATTTTTTACCACTGTTGTCGTGCGTTACCTGTGCTGCTCCACAGCCTGTCCTAGTGGATTTTTATTTTATTTTTTAGCACTGTTGTCGTGCGTTACCTGTGCTGCTCCACAGCCTGTCCAGTGGATTTTTATTTTATTTTTTAGCACTGTTGTCGTGCGTTACCTGTGCTGCTCCACAGCCTGTCCAGTGGATTTTTATTTTATTTTTTAGCACTGTTGTCGTGCGTTACCTGTGCTGCTCCACAGCCTGTTCTGTGGATTTTTATTTTATTTTTTAGCACTGTTGTCGTGCGTTACCTGTGCTGCTCCACAGCCTGTCTAGTGGATTTTTATTTTATTTTTTAGCACTGTTGTCGTGCGTTACCTGTGCTGCTCCACAGCCTGTCCAGTGGATTTTTATTTTATTTTTTAGCACTGTTGTCGTGCGTTACCTGTGCTGCTCCACAGCCTGCCTAGTGGATTTTTATTTTATTTTTTAGCACTGTTGTCGTGCGTTACCTGTGCTGCTCCACAGCCTGTCAGTGGATTTTTATTTTATTTTTTAGCACTGTTGTCGTGCGTTACCTGTGCTGCTCCACAGCCTGTTCAGTGGATTTTTATTTTATTTTTTAGCACTGTTGTCGTGCGTTACCTGTGCTGCTCCACAGCCTGTTCAGTGGATTTTTATTTTATTTTTTAGCACTGTTGTCGTGCGTTACCTGTGCTGCTCCACAGCCTGCCTAGTGGATTTTTATTTTATTTTTTAGCACTGTTGTCGTGTGTTACCTGTGCTGCTCCACAGCCTGTCCAGTGGATTTTTATTTTATTTTTTAGCACTGTTGTCGTGCGTTACCTGTGCTGCTCCACAGCCTGTCCAGTGGATTTTTATTTTATTTTTTAGCACTGTTGTCGTGCGTTACCTGTGCTGCTCCACAGCCTGTCCTAGTGGATTTTATTTTATTTTTAGCACTGTTGTCGTGTGTTACCTGTGCTGCTCCACAGCCTGTCCAGTGGATTTTTATTTTATTTTTTAGCACTGTTGTCGTGCGTTACCTGTGCTGCTCCACAGCCTGTTCAGTGGATTTTTATTTTATTTTTTAGCACTGTTGTCGTGCGTTACCTGTGCTGCTCCACAGCCTGTCCAGTGGATTTTTATTTTATTTTTAGCACTGTTGTCGTGTGTTACCTGTGCTGCTCCACAGCCTGTTCAGTGGATTTTTATTTTATTTTTTAGCACTGTTGTCGTGCGTTACCTGTGCTGCTCCACAGCCTGTCCAGTGGATTTTTATTTTATTTTTTAGCACTGTTGTCGTACCTGTGCTGCTCCACAGCCTGTCCAGTGGATTTTTATTTTATTTTAGCACTGTTGTCGTGCGTTAGCTGTGCTGCTCCACAGCCTGTCCAGTGGATTTTTATTTTATTTTTTACCACTGTTGTCGTGCGTTACCTGTGCTGCTCCACAGCCTGTCCGGTGGATTTTTGTTTTGTTTTGGCACCGTTGTCGTGCGTTACCTGTGCTGCTCCACAGCCTGTCCAGTGGATTTTTATTTTATTTTTTGGCACTGTTGTCGTGCGTTACCTGTGCTGCTCCACAGCCTGTCTAGTGGATTTTATTTTATTTTTTACCACTGTTGTCGTGCGTTACCTGTGCTGCTCCACAGCCTGTCTAGTGGATTTTTATTTTGTTTTTTGCCACCGTTGTCGTGCGTTACCTGTGCTGCTCCACAGCCTGTCTAGTGGATTTTTATTTTATTTTTTGCCGCCGTTGTCGTGCGTTACCTGTGCTGCTCCACAGCCTGTCTAGTGGATTTTTATTTTATTTTTTGCCGCCGTTGTCGTGCGTTACCTGTGCTGCTCCACAGCCTGTCTAGTGGATTTTTATTTTATTTTTTACCACTGTTGTCGTGCGTTACCTGTGCTGTTCCACGGCCTGTCTAGTGGATTTTTATTTTATTTTATTTTTTTACCACCGTTGTCGTGCGTTACCTGTGCTGCTCCGCAGCCTGTCTAGTGGATTTTATTTTATTTTTTACCACTGTTGTCGTGCGTTACCTGTGCTGCTCCACAGCCTGTCCAGTGGATTTTTATTTTATTTTTTACCACTGTTGTCGTGCGTTACCTGTGCTGCTCCACAGCCTGTCTAGTGGATTTTTATTTTATTTTTTACCACTGTTGTCGTGCGTTACCTGTGCTGCTCCACAGCCTGTCTAGTGGATTTTTATTTTATTTTTTACCACTGTTGTCGTGCGTTACCTGTGCTGCTCCACAGCCTGTCTAGTGGATTTTTATTTTATTTTTTACCACTGTTGTCGTGCGTTACCTGTGCTGCTCCACAGCCTGTCTAGTGGATTTTTATTTTATTTTTTACCACTGTTGTCGTGCGTTACCTGTGCTGCTCCACAGCCTGTCTAGTGGATTTTTATTTTGTTTTTTGCCACCGTTGTCGTGCATTGCCTGTGCTGCTCCACAGCCTGTCTAGTGGATTTTTATTTTGTTTTTTGCCACCGTTGTCGTGCGTTGCCTGTGCTGCTCCACAGCCTGTCTGGTGGATTTTTATTTTGTTTTTTGCCACCGTTGTCGTGCGTTACCTGTGCTGCTCCACAGCCTGTCCAGTGGATTTTTGTTTTGTTTTGGCACCGTTGTTGTGCGTTACCTGTGCTGCTCCACAGCCTGTCCAGTGGATTTTTATTTTATTTTTTGGCACTGTTGTCGTGCGTTACCTGTACTGCTCCACAGCCTGTCCGGTGGATTTTTGTTTTGTTTTAGCACCGTTGTGCGTTACCTGTGCTGCTCCACAGCCTGTCCAGTGGATTTTTATTTTATTTTTTACCACTGTTGTCGTGCGTTACCTGTGCTGCTCCGCAGCCTGTCCAGTGGATTTTTATTTTATTTTTACCACTGTTGTCGTGCGTTACCTGTGCTGCTCCGCAGCCTGTCCAGTGGATTTTTATTTTATTTTTTACCACTGTTGTCGTGCGTTACCTGTGCTGCTCCGCAGCCTGTCTAGTGGATTTTTATTTTATTTTTTACCACCGTTGTCGTGCGTTACCTGTGCTGCTCCACAGCCTGTCTAGTGGATTTTTATTTTATTTTTTACCACCGTTGTCGTGCGTTACCTGTGCTGCTCCACAGCCTGTCTAGTGGATTTTTATTTTATTTTTTGCCACCGTTGTCGTGCGTTGCCTGTGCTGCTCCGCAGCCTGTCTAGTGGATTTTTATTTTATTTTTTGCCGCCGTTGTCGTGCGTTACCTGTGCTGCTCCACAGCCTGTCTAGTGGATTTTTATTTTATTTTTTACCACTGTTGTCATGCGTTACCTGTGCTGTTCCACGGCCTGTCTAGTGGATTTTTATTTTATTTTATTTTTTTTACCACCGTTGTCGTGCGTTACCTGTGCTGCTCCGCAGCCTGTCTAGTGGATTTTTATTTTATTTTTTACCACTGTTGTCGTGCGTTACCTGTGCTGCTCCACAGCCTGTCTAGTGGATTTTTATTTTATTTTTTACCACCGTTGTCGTGCGTTACCTGTGCTGCTCCACAGCCTGTCTAGTGGATTTTTATTTTGTTTTTTGCCACCGTTGTCGTGCGTTACCTGTGCTGCTCCACAGCCTGTCTAGTGGATTTTTATTTTATTTTTTACCACTGTTGTCGTGCGTTACCTGTGCTGCTCCACAGCCTGTCTAGTGGATTTTTATTTTGTTTTTTGCCACCGTTGTCGTGCGTTGCCTGTGCTGCTCCACAGCCTGTCTAGTGGATTTTTATTTTATTTTTTACCACTGTTGTCGTGCGTTACCTGTGCTGCTCCACAGCCTGTCTAGTGGATTTTTATTTTATTTATTTTTTTTACCACCGTTGTCGTGCGTTACCTGTGCTGCTCCGCAGCCTGTCTAGTGGATTTTTATTTTATTTTCTACCACTGTTGTCGTGCGTTACCTGTGCTGCTCCACAGCCTGTCTAGTGGATTTTTATTTTATTTTTGCACCGTTGTCGTGCGTTGCCTGTGCTGCTCCACAGCCTGTCTAGTGGATTTTTATTTTATTTTTTACCACTGTTGTCGTGCGTTACCTGTGCTGCTCCACAGCCTGTCTAGTGGATTTTATTATTTATTTTGCACCGTTGTCGTGCGTTGCCTGTGCTGCTCCACAGCCTGTCTAGTGGATTTTTATTTTATTTTTTCCACTGTTGTCGTGCGTTACCTGTGCTGCTCCACAGCCTGTCTAGTGGATTTTTATTTTATTTTTACCACCGTTGTCGTGCGTTACCTGTGCTGCTCCACAGCCTGTCTAGTGGATGTTTATTTTGTTTTTGCCACCGTTGGTCGTGCGTTACCTGTGCTGCTCCAACAGCCTGTCTAGTGGATTTTTTATTTATTTTTTACCACTGTTGTCGTGCGTTACCTGTGCTGCTCCCAGCCTGTCTAGTGGATTTTATTTTGTTTTTTGCCAACCGTGTCGGGCGTTGCCTGTGCTGCTCCACAGCCTGTCTAGTGGAATTTTATATTTTTTTTACCACTGTTGTCGTGCGTATACCTTGCTGCTCCACAGCCTGTCTAGTGGATTTTTATTTTATTTTATTTTTTTTTTTACCACCGTTGTCGTGCGTTACCTGTGCTGCTCCGCAGCCTGTCTAGTGGATTTTTATTTTATTTTCTACCACTGTTGTCGTGCGTTACTGCTGCTGCTCCACAGCCTGTCTAGTGGATTTTATTTTATTTTTGCAACCGTGTCGTGCGTTGCCTGTGCTGCTCCACACCTGTCTAGTGGATTTTATTTTATTTTTGCACCGTTGTCGTGCGTTCGCTGTTGCCGTGCGTTACTTGTGCTGCTTCATGGCCTGTCTGGTGCCTTAACTAAAGCACTCCTTCTGCTGAATCACCTCTAAATTATTTACACATTATTCACTTTGCGTGTTTTTAGGAATCCACTAGGTTGCGTAGCTACTAGCTTTTAGCCGATTTAGCATGGCGGCTTCTCCTGTCTCTCCCGCACTTTTCTGCTCTGGTTGTGAAATGTTTAGTTGTTCCTCGGCCTCCTTTAGCAGTAACGGTACTTGTAATAAGTGCAGCTTATTCGTAGCTTTGGAGGCCAGGTTGGGCGAATTGGAGACTCGGCTCCGCACCGTGGAAAATTCTACAGCTAACCAGGCCCCTGTAGTCGGTGCGGACCAAGGTGGCTTAGCCACTGTTAGTTCCCCCCTGGCGGATCCCGTGCAGTCGGGAAAGCAGGCCGACTGGGTGACTGTGAGGAGGAAGCGTAGCCCTAAACAGAAGCCCCGTGTACACCGTCAACCCGTGCACATCTCTAACCGTTTTTCCCCACTCGACGACACACTCGCCGAGGATCAAACTCTGGTTATTGGCGACTCTGTTTTGAGAAATGTGAAGTTAGCGACACCAGCAACCATTGTCAATTGTCTTCCGGGGGCCAGAGCAGGCGACATTGAAGGAAATTTGAAATTGCTGGCTAAGGCTAAGCGTAAATTTGGTAAGATTGTAATTCACGTCGGCAGTAATGACACTCGGTTACGCCAATCGGAGGTCACTAAAATTAACATTAAATCGGTGTGTAACTTTGCAAAAACAATGTCGGACTCTGTTGTTTTCTCTGGGCCCCTCCCCAATCAGACCGGGAGTGACATGTTTAGCCGCATGTTCTCCTTGAATTGCTGGCTGTCTGAGTGGTGTCCAAAAAATGAGGTGGGCTTCATTGATAATTGGCAAAGCTTCTGGGGAAAACCTGGTCTTGTTAGGAGAGACGGCATCCATCCCACTTTAGATGGAGCAGCTCTCATTTCTAGAAATCTGGCCAATTTTCTTGGATCCTCCAAACTCTGACTGTCTAGCGTTGGGACCAGGAGGCAGAGCTGTGGTCTTATACACCTTTCTGCAGCTTCTCTCCCCCTGCCATCCCCTCATTACCCCATCCCCGTAGAGACGGTGCCTGCTTCCAGACCACCAATAACCAGCAAAAATCTATTTAAGCAAAAAAATTCAAAAAGAAAAAATAATATAGCACCTTCAACTGCACCACAGACTAAAACAGTTAAATGTGGTCTATTAAACATTAGGTCTCTCTCTTCTAAGTCCCTGTTGGTAAATGATATAATAATTGATCAACGTATTGATTTATTCTGCCTAACAGAAACCTGGTTACAGCAGGATGAATATGTTAGTTTAAATGAGTCAACACCCCCGAGTCACACTAACTGTCAGAATGCTCGTAGTACGGGCCGGGGCGGAGGATTAGCAGCAATCTTCCATTCCAGCTTATTAATTAATCAAAAACCTAGACAGAGCTTTAATTCATTTGAAAGCTTGTCTCTTAGTCTTTTCCATCCAAATTGGAAGTTCCAAAAACCAGTTTTATTTGTTATTATCTATCGTCCACCTGGTCGTTACTGTGAGTTTCTCTGTGAATTTTCAGACGTTCTGTCTGACTTAGTGCTTAGCTCAGATAAGATACTTATAGTGGGCGATTTTAACATCCACACAGATGCTGAGAATGACAGCCTCAACACTGCATTTAATCTATTATTAGACTCTATTGGCTTTGCTCAAAAAGTAAATGAGTCCACCCACCACTTTAATCATATCTTAGATCTTGTTTTGACTTATGGTATGGAAATAGAAGACTTAACAGTATTCCCTGAAAACTCCCTTCTGTCTGATCATTTTTTAATAACATTTACATTTACCCTGATGGACTACCCTGCAGTGGGGAATAAGTTTCATTACACTAGAAGTCTTTCAGAAAGCGCTGTAACTAGGTTTAAGGATATGATTCCTTCTTTATGTTCTCTATTGTCATATACCAACACAGAGCAGAGTAGCTACCTAAACTCTGTAAGAGAGTTAGAGTATCTCGTCAATAGTTTTACATCCTCATTGAAGACAACTTTGGATGCTGTAGCTCCTCTGAAAAAGAGAGCTTTAAATCAGAAGTGTCTGACTCCGTGGTATAACTCACAAACTCGTAGCTTAAAGCAGATAACCCGTAAGTTGGAGAGGAAATGGCGTCTCACTAATTTAGAAGATCTTCACTTAGCCTGGAAAAAGAGTTTGTTGCTCTATAAAAAAGCCCTCCGTAAAGCTAGGAAATCTTTCTACTCATCACTAATTGAAGAAAATAAGAACAACCTCAGGTTTCTTTTCAGCACTGTAGCCAGGCTGACAAAGAGTCAGAGCTCTATTGAGCTGAGTATTCCATTAACTTTAACTAGTAATGACTTCATGACTTTCTTTGCTAACAAAATTTTGACTATTAGAGAAAAAATTACTCATAACCATCCCAAAGATGTATCGTTATCTTTGGCTGCTTTCAGTGATGCCGGTATTTGGTTAGACTCTTTCTCTCCGATTGTTCTGAGTTATTTTCATTAGTTACTTCATCCAAACCATCAACTTGTTTATTAGACCCCATTCCTGCCAGGCTGCTTAAGGAAGTCCTACCATTATTTAATGCTTCAATCTTAAATATGATCAACTTATCTTTGTTAGTTGGCTATGTACCACAGGCTTTTAAGGTGGCAGTAATTAAACCATTACTTAAAAAGCCATCACTTGACCCAGCTATTTTAGCTAATTATAGGCCAATCTCCAACCTTCCTTTTCTCTCAAAGATTCTTGAGAGGGTAGTTGTAAAACAGCTAACTGATCACCTGCAGAGGAATGGTCTATTTGAAGAGGTTCAGTCAGGTTTTAGAATTCATCATAGTACAGAAACAGCATTAGTGAAGGTTACAAATGATCTTCTTATGGCTTCGGACAGTGGACTTATCTCTGTGCTTGTTCTGTTGGACCTCAGTGCTGCTTTTGATACTGTTGACCATAAAATTTTATTACAGAGATTGGAGCATGTCATAGGTATTAAAGGCACTGCGCTGCGGTGGTTTGAATCATATTTGTCTAATAGATTACAGTTTGTTCATGTAAATGGGGAATCTTCTTCACAGACTAAAGTTAATTATGGAGTTCCACAAGGTTCTGTGCTGGGACCAATTTTATTCACTTTATACATGCTTCCCTTAGGCAGTATTATTAGACGGTATTGCTTAAATTTTCATTGTTACGCAGATGATACCCAGCTTTATCTATCCATGAAGCCAGAGGACACACACCAATTAGCTAAACTGCAGGATTGTCTTACAGACATAAAGACATGGATGACCTCTAATTTCCTGCTTTTAAACTCAGATAAAACTGAAGTTATTGTACTTGGCCCCACAAATCTTAGAAGCATGGTGTCTAACCAGATCTTTACTCTGGATGGCATTTCCCTGACCTCTAGTAATACTGTGAGAAATCTTGGAGTCATTTTTGATCAGGATATGTCATTCAAAGCGCATATTAAACAAATATGTAGGACTGCCTTTTTGCATTTACGCAATATCTCTAAAATCAGAAAGGTCTTGTCTCAGAGTGATGCTGAAAAACTAATTCATGCATTTATTTCCTCTAGGCTGGACTATTGTAATTCTTTATTATCAGGTTGTCCTAAAAGTTCCCTAAAAAGCCTTCAGTTAATTCAAAATGCTGCAGCTAGAGTACTGACGGGGACTAGCAGGAGAGAGCATATCTCACCCGTGTTGGCCTCTCTTCATTGGCTTCCTGTTAATTCTAGAATAGAATTTAAAATTCTTCTTCTTACTTATAAGGTTTTGAATAATCAGGTCCCATCTTATCTTAGGGACCTCGTAGTACCATATCACCCTAATAGAGCGCTTCGCTCTCAGACTGCAGGCTTACTTGTAGTTCCTAGGGTTTGTAAGAGTAGAATGGGAGGCAGAGCCTTCAGCTTTCAGGCTCCTCTCCTGTGGAACCAGCTCCCAATTCAGATCAGGGAGACAGACACCCTCTCTACTTTTAAGATTAGGCTTAAAACTTTCCTTTTCGCTAAGACTTATAGTTAGGGCTGGATCGGGTGACCCTGGACTATCCCTTGGTTATGCTGCTTTAGACGTAGACTGTGGGGGGGTTCCCATGATGCACTGTTTCTTTCTCTTTTTGCTCTGTATGCATCACTCCGCATTTAATCATTAGTGATCGATCTCTGCTCCCCTCCACAGCATGTCTTTTTCCTGGTTCTTTCCCTCAGCCCCAACCAGTCTCAGCAGAAGACTGCCCCTCCCTGAGCCTGGTTCTGCTGGAGGTTTCTTCCTGTTAAGAGGGAGTTTTTCCTTCCCACTGTTGCCAAGTGCTTGCTCACAGGGGGTCGTTTTGACCGTTGGGGTTTTTCATAATTATTGTATGGCCTTGCCTTACAATATAAAGCGCCTTGGGGCAACTGTTTGTTGTGATTTGGCGCTATATAAAAAAAAAAGTTGATTGATTGATTGATTATTGACAAATCATTAAATACTGATACATAAAAAAGACTGAATCAGAGGTATTCCTAAAGTGACATGAATGACAGTCACAATAGATCCACATTCTACAGTTGTGTTTCACTGTGTTTTGATCTGGGATGTGCTGGAGGATGTGTGCTAAGGGCTACTGATGCATTTCTTTAATCCCCTCTAGTTTATGAACTTCACACAGCCTTGTAGAACTCTGAATATAATTTAATACACAGTACGGGTATCAGACATTATATTCAGCTTTTATTCTCACTCTCCATCCTGCCTTGAGCGCAAAACTAATGTGGGTCAATACACAGACTACAGAGGAGTGCCAATCCTCATTACAGTCACCGCCGCAGGGACTGCTAAAGCCTTTCATGTTCTTCTTTGACCTGAAAGGTAAATATACTCCAGATACAGTTTAAATGTGCTGCATGTCTGCAACAACCACGTGACAAGCTTCATACCACAGTTCCAGCAATCTCCTTAAATCACAAATACAGCACAAAATCTCACATTTAATTGTTATTATTGATTTTTTTTTTTTTTTATTCTGAGCATATTCAAAACATCTGCAATGTGTCCGTATTTCCCCAGTGACCTCATAACCTACACTGTGTGATGTTACATAGACACACACACAAACACACACAACAGGCAAAGACAGGTTAGCAAAAGAGGAGAGGTGAAAAAGAAACTTCTACAGTGCACTCAGTGTCTATGGAGTGTTTGAGCGACCATTGAGATGAAAAAAAAATAGGCAAAAATGTGTTCCGTCCAAAATCTTGTTGTGTTCACATTACATATATTTCAATTGTTTGATTAATTTGAAGTTTCATATTTTCTGGAATATGAGTCCCATTTATTTATTTATTTATTTTTACTAGACTGAGAGATCCTGTGACTAATACTCCAGTGTGACTTAAATACTGAAAAATCAATAATAATAATAATAATAATAATAATTATTATTATTATTATTATAAATATTTATATAGGGCTTTCCCAGGAATTAATGTACTAAATAAAGGAAATGTATAAATAAATGTGTAAATAATACGAGCAAAGCAAATCAAATCAAATCAAATCTATTTTATTTATATAGCGCCAAATCACAACAAACAGTTGCCCCAAGGCGCTTTATATTGTAAGGCAAGGCCATACAATAATTATGGAAAAACCCCAACGGTCAAAACGACCCCCTGTGAGCAAGCACTTGGCGACAGTGGAAAGGAAAAACTCCCTTTTAACAGAAAGAAACCTCCAGCAGAACCAGGCTCAGGGAGGGGCAGTCTTCTACTGGAACTGGTTGGGGCTGAGGGAGAGAACCAGGAAAAAGACATGCTGTGGAGGGTAGCAGAGATCAATCACTAATGATGAAATGCAGAGTGGTGCATACAGAGCAAAAAGAGAAAGAAACACTCAGTGCATCATGGGAACCCCCCAGCAGTCTAAGTCTATAGCAGCATAACTAAGGGATGGTTCAGGGTCACCTGATCCAGCCCTAACTATAAGCTTTAGCAAAAAGGAAAGTTTTAAGCCTAATCTTAAAAGTAGAGAGGGTGTCTGTCTCCCTGATCCGAATTGGGAGCTGGTTCCACAGGAGAGGAGCCTGAAAGCTGAAGGCTCTGCCTCCCATTCTACTCTTACAAACCCTAGGAACTACAAGTAAGCCTGCAGTCTGAGAGCAAAGTGCTCTATTGGGGTAATATGGTACTATGAGGTCCCTAAGATAAGATGGGACCTGATTATTCAAAACCTTATAAGTAAGAAGAAGAATTTTAAATTCTATTCTAGAATTAACAGGAAGCCAATGAAGAGAGGCCAATATGGGTGAAATATGCTCTCTCCTTCTAGTCCCCGTCAGTACTCTAGCTGCAGCATTTTGAATTAACTGAAGACTTTTCAGGGAACTTTTAGGACAACCTGATAATAATGAATTACAATAGTCCAGCCTAGAGGAAATAAATGCATGAATTAGTTTTTCAGCATCACTCTGAGACAAGACCTTTCTAATTTTAGAGATATTGCGCAAATGCAAAAAAGCAGTCCTACATATTTGCTTAATATGCGCATTGAAGGACATATCCTGATGAAAAATGACTCCAAGATTTCTCACAGTATTACTAGAGGTCAGGGTAATGCCATCCAGAGTAAGGATCTGGTTAGACACCATGTTTCTAAGATTTGTGGGGCCAAGTACAATAACTTCAGTTTTATCTGAGTTTAAAAGCAGGAAATTAGAGGTCATCCATGTCTTTATGTCTGTAAGACAATCCTGCAGTTTAGCTAATTGGTGTGTGTCCTCTGGCTTCATGGATAGATAAAGCTGGGTATCATCTGCGTAACAATGAAAATTTAAGCAATGCTGTCTAAGAAACCAGTGGTGTAAAGCTTGCTCATGGTACAGGGAGTCCCAAACAGGAAATCCACAGTGAAACAGGAAATGTCAAAAAATTCCTGGATCGACACACTCCTGGATTGACAGATGAGATCTTATGGAATCTCACAGGAACTCAGTGGCAAGTTCACACTGAAACAGGAAGCGCCAAATTTTGAGTCCACAGTGAAACAGGAAATGTCAAATGTCAAACACTTCCTGGATTGACACTTCCTCCATCCATCTGTTGTGTAGACTGTACTAAATAACATGCAATATGTTGTCCATAGCATGTTTATTTGCCACAGTCTACACAACAGAAAACATCAAATGGACATGGATGGAGAACGAAACAATGGATTTTTGCAGGAAGCCCTCAGGTTGTGGTGCGTGCTAAAAAGACTTTTAAATTACAAAAATAAACAAGATGGGCTAATAAATGTGCAATGGACAACATATTGCATGTTATTTGGTACAGTCTACACAACAGAAAACATCAAATAACACCCAATACGTTATCCATTGCACATTTATTAGCCCATCTTGGTTATTTTTGTAATTTAAAAGTCTTTTTGGCACACACCACAACCTGAGGGCTTCCTGCAAAAATCCATTGTTCAGTTCTCCATCCATGTCCATTTGATGTTTTCTGTTGTGTAGACTGTACCAAATAACATGCAATATGTTGTCCATAGCATGTTTATTTGCCTAACCTTTTTTTGTGGTGGTGGTGGTGGTTGTTATGTTGCTTTCATTTAACCCTCATCAGTAGTACATGCTGTGAAACTTAATATTCTGTACACCTTGGATCCATCCTGACCCCACCAGAACTTTATGTCATATTATGTCATTCTTGCAGGTATCTGTAAATATAATTACACACATTGGCTTGAAATCAATTTCGAAAAAAGATTTTTGAGTGTCTGGCTGATAAACCACATTTAATTTTGAAAAGTTTTTGATCATTTTCATTTCTCTTTTTTGAACATGACTTTTCATTACAAAAATAAGTGATATTGAGAACAACTGCATACTGTAGGTGAATAAGTGTAACACTTCAGGAAATGCATAAAACGGTGTGCCGGTTAGGGGTAAAAGTCTGTATGATTAAAGTAACAGCACATGCTTTGGTGTGCACATGTGATGCACTGAGCTCCTCTCTGCAATTAATATCAACCCCAAGAAAATGGGGTAATGAGTAATTGTGCAGTGAAAGATACAGATGCACAAACACATGGACGGAGCTTTGACAACAGCAGGAGCCAAACAGGGTACCAGAATTTTTATTTATTGTTTAGAAAGAAATTAATTCCTTGCATAATTACCAACATTTAATGGGTTCCCCTCTTTTATGTTTCACACCAAGTTTCATAAAATTGGGTTCATTAGCTAACTGCTCTAGTGAATGTAATTACCAAAATATAAAGTGAGCAGAAGTGTAGTTTTGGAGCTTCCACACAAAAACTGTGACATTTGCAATTAAAATGTTTTGAGAAAATGTTGCCTGGAGGGGATTTTGGTTTCCAGATCAGGCTGAGTTTCTACTTCTGTATAATGCAACACAAACCCACTGAAACAATTATCTTATTGGACTAAAGATCAGAGTGGATGAAGTTAGCGAGTCAGTTCCAACTGACACAGACAGAAAAGTAAACAGAAGATGTCGCTTACAGTTTTCTTTTAACATCACGTTGGACTACAGACTGGTGAAAACTCTTCAGCTGTTCTGTGTAAGTAGTCCACTCAACACCTTATAGCCTCAGACTGTTGCAGCTTTTCACAAGCGGTGCAGAGTTGTGTTTGTCTGAAGATAACTGATCATTGTACGTCTACTCCACACCAAACTGCGGCCTTTTTTTAAAGAGCAAATAAGATATACAGTGACAAAAAAAGTATGTGAACCCTTGAGCACTTACACATCTGAATGTTAGAATGACAAAAAAAAAAAAAAAAAAAAAAAAAATCAAGCTTCTGTACATAAAGTATTCTACAATGATGGTCTTTAAACTCACACTGAAACCTAATCTCAACAATATGACGTAAATTAAATAAAAATATAAAAGCCACAATGTTGGGTTGCACAAGTAACTGTACCTTTGAGGTGAACAACCCATAATGACAATATGAAAAAAAAACTTTTTTTTTTTTTTTGCAATTTTTGTTAATTAATTACAAATAAAAAATACTAAGAAATTACGTGTACATAAGTATTCACAGCTTCTGCCATGAAGCTCAAAATTGAGCTCAGTTGCATCTTGTTTTCTCTTTTCATCCTGGAAATGTTTCTACAGCTTAATTGGAGTCCACCTGGGGTAAATTCAGTTGATGACATGATTTGGAAAGACACAAACCAAGTATGAAGTCAAAGGAATTGTCTGTAGACCTCTGAGACAGGATTGTCTCGAGGCACAAATCTGGGGAAGGGTACAGAAACATTTCTGCTGCTTTGAAGGCCCCAATGAGCACAGTGGCCTCCATCATCCATAAATGGAAGAAGTTCAGATCCACCAGGACTCTTCCTGGAGCTGGCCGCCCATCCAAACTCAGCGATTGGGGTGAAGGGCCTTAGTCAAGGAGGTGACCAAGAACCTGATGGTCACTCTGTCACAGATCCAGCATTCCTCTGTGGAGAGAGGAGAACCTTCCAGAAGGACAACCATCTCTGCAGCAATCCCCCAATCAGGCCTGAATAGCTGGCAAAGGATCATCTTTTAGCAGGACAATGACCCTAAGCACACAGCCAAGATGTCAAAGGAGTGGCTTCAGCACAACTCTGTGAATGTCCTTGAGTGGCCCAGCCAGAGCTCAGACATGAATCCGACTGAACATCTTTGGAGAGATCTGAAAATGGCTGTGCACCAACATGCCCCGTCCAACCTGATGGCGCTGAGAGGTGCTGCAAAGAGGAATGGGCAAAACTGCTCAAAGATAGGTGTGCCAAGAAGACTTGAGGTTGTAGTTGCTGCCATCAACAAAGTACTGAGCAAAGGATGTAAAGGTTATGTACATGTGATTAGTTAGTTTAAAAAAATTGCAAAAATATAAAAACAAAAAACTTTTATGTTGTTGTTATGGGGTGTTGTGTGTAGAACTTTGAAGGGAAAAATTGATTTACTCTATTTTGGAATAAGGCTGTAACATAACAAAATGTGGAAAAAATGAATCACTTTCCAGATGCACGGTATTGTCTGTTGCTTCAGTGCTCACAGCTTCATAGTGGAGTGGAGCAGAGAGGGACTTTCTTACAACAAAACAGATCAATTCTAGGCTTACATCTCACATCTGCCTTCTTTCAAACTGTAGTTAAACTTTCAAGTTTTCTTTTTAATAAATTACATCTCTTCTCCACTCCACTATAATATTGTGTAACTGGTGATGGAAAATGCAAAACTTCTTTTATGCATAATTTCTACAATCACAGCCAAAAAAGTCGATAACTTCACTCGGATTGACAAAGTGTCTCAGCAGCTTTCCTCACGAGTCTCCTTACACAGTCACTCAGTTTTGCTTTGTTTTTGTGTGTGTTTTCGAACTGCTTCCTCTGGACAGATTTATCATACAGCACTAACACTCTTTATTATTTAACTGGAGCACCGCACTCCACCAACACTAGTTTCTAATTCCACAAAACTTTACCTTAGAAAAAAAAAATTCAAGGTCAAAGTCCTATTAGAAATGCCTTTTCATAAGCTAAATTAGATGTGATCAAATGTCAGGAGTATGTATTTAGTTCATGCACTTGAAGTTTTTTTTTTTTGTGGTGTTGTCAGGTTTTGTTTTTTTTTTTACTTTTTCAGTTTCTGAATTACTTTTCAGATCATTTTCACAGAACATTGGTTATCTCTGCTGTGCACAATTTGTCATTGCTTTTTGCACTTTGTTTCCAATTTCCAATTTTGGTGGTGTATGTAAATCCATGACAGAAAAATCAGAGTGATTGAGGCACTTTTGAGTGAGATATAATGCAAAATGTACACCTAATGCGCTTTTAAGTATTAAATTCAAATGTCCACAAAATGCACAATCCAGATCAGATCCGAATCAAACTTTGTCAGGCAATGGTGAGTGTCGGTCTGCACCTCACTTTCAAATATGAGAGTGATTGGGGCATGTTTGATTAAGATATAATGTCAAATATACATTAAATGGGGTTTTCAATGCTAAATTTCAAATGTCAGATTCTGTGGAGACTTTCAAGTCCAGACTTAAGACGCACTTATTTTCCCTTTCATATGGCTAGCATAATGGCACAGTATAGCTCTACGCTTTTTACTCTTTTAATTCATTTTATTAGGAAACGGAGCGGGCTGCAGCCTCAACTTTACCTAAATTCTGGGTCTTTTAGTGAAGCTTATGGCTCGTGGCCGGCGATCACCTTAGTATTTCTTCTGTTTTTCTTGTTGTTTAATGCTGACAAATTATACTGTATTTCTTGTCTTTCTGATGCCTGGTTCTGTTTTTTTCTCTCTGTTTAAGGTGCAGCTCCATCCAGAGATGGGTGTGGTATTTGTGCTGGAGACCATCCTGTACTGTGCACCAACAGCATTTCCTGTATATTCGTTTTGTTCTGTAATTTGTGTCTGTAGCATGGCCCAAGCAGAGGGCCACATCTTTGAGTCTGGTCTGCTTGAGGTTTCTTCCTCAGAGGGAGTTTTTCCTTACCACTGCTGCTCTGGGGGTTAGTAAGGTTAGACCTTACTTGTGTGAAGCGTCTTGAGGCAACTCTGTTGTGATTTGGTGCTATATAAATGAAAATAAATTGAAATTGGAAAAAATTTAAATGGTCACAAAAACTGTAATCTGGATCAGATCAGGATCATTTGTCAGTCGATAAAGGATACCATCCTACATAATGCTGATATAAGATATAAAAGAAATGTGCTATTTTTTGACAGTTAGGAATTTTTTGGAAATTCACTGTTGTGTGGGCCGCTGAAGAGGAGGTACTGCTGGCCCACCACCACCAGAGGGCGCCCTGCCTGGAGTGCGGGCTCCAGACATCGGAGGGCGCTGCCGCCTCACAGGAGCAGCCAGGGTGACAGCTGTCACCCATCACCTGAGACAGCTGATATCAATCACCAGGGAGGTATATCAGCAGGACGGCATCTCCACCTCATTGCTGAGATATCGCTCTACTAAGGAGGTAACGAACTCAGCCAGTTGTGTTATTCAGAGAAGTAATACTTTGTTGCTTGTGCTTAGGTCAGCTGAAGACCGTATTGGACGTGGTTGGATAAGTACTCACATTCCAATCCTACAGTGCTATTTTTGAGTAGAGGTGGAGGTGGTGTTTCCACCCTGTGTGTTGCTGGGTGCAGCCGCACCCACACCTGACTGTTTCTGTTCCTTGCCAGCAGTACCGGATCCGACGAGCGGAGGCAGTGGCCACCTGGGAGTTCGGGACTTGGCGGCTCCAGTATTCCCGGGGTTCGGTGGCAGAGGAAATCGGGTGGTTCCGGTTCGACTCGGACAGACATCTCCTATCGTCGAGCCTGCCCACACGACACCATTGGAATTCGGCTTACTGCTATAATTGTAATCTGTTGTGTTTGTTGTGCGTGTTCACAACAGTAAAGCTTTGTGATTTGACTTCCTCCATTGTCCGTTCATTTGCGCCCCCTGTTGTGGGTCCGTGTACCTACACTTTCACAACAGGATATCTCGGCCAACCGTCATGGATCCCGAGGGGCGTCAACCGGCTGTTGAACGGCCAATGGAAGAACAGGACGCGCAGGCGTCCGCAGGAGGGGTAATCGGTGAGTTGCAGCGGATCCTCACCGCTTTCACGACTCGGTTAGATTTGATGACCGAGCAGAACGTCCTCCTGAACCGCAGGGTGGAGGCTCTCGCCGCGCAGGTGGAAGCGCGCCCTCCAGGCGCCGCTGCGGCTCTCCCTCCCGTAGACCCTGTGCGTAACATTGACGTTCCACTGGTCGTTCAACGACCCCTCCCACCTTCCCCAGAAGCATACATAAGCCCCCCTGAGCCATACGGAGGCTGTGTGGAGACGTGCGCGGATTTCCTTATGCAGTGTTCGCTCGTCTTCGCACAGCGTCCTGTTATGTACGCGACCGATGCTAGCAAGATAGCTTATGTAATAAACCTGCTTCGCGGTGAGGCACGCGCTTGGGCTACAGCGCTCTGGGAGCAGAACTCACGGCTCCTTCAGACATATGATGGGTTTGTGAGGGAGTTCAGAACTGTGTTCGATCACCCTAATAGAGGAGAAACCGCTTCAACAGTGCTACTGTCAATGAGACAGGGGCGTCGGAGTGCAGCTGCCTATGCAGTCGACTTCCGCATCGCGGCTGCGAGGTCCGGCTGGAATAGCACTGCCCTCCGCCCCGCCTTTGTAAACGGACTGTCTTTGGTTCTTAAGGAGCACCTGGTGGCTAAGGACGAACCGCGGGATTTAGATGGGCTTATCGATCTTGTCATACGATTAGACAATCGGTTAGAAGAACGTCGTCGGGAACAAGACGAAGGGCGTGGCCGGGCATGCGCCGTCCCTCTCCCTTCCGGTTCCGACCGCACCCCGCCTTCCCCACGCTCCACGGTTCCGGCGCTCCGTGTGGCTGCAGCTCCCCCTGCTGACGAAGCTATGGACACGAGCAGGGCAACATTTAGGGCACCAGATACACAGAGGAGGCAGGCCCGCGGAGTATGTTTTGATTGTGGCTCGACAGAGCACCAAGTGAGAGACTGCCCCGAGCGGTTAAACACCAACGCCCGCCCCTAGAGACTGGGCTAAGGGTGGGCCGAGACATTCACGTGGGACACACCCACATTGCCACATGACTCCCAGTTACGATCCTTTATGAGGAATCAACCCTGAAAGCCCCAGCACTGGTGGACACGGGCTCTGAAGGGAATCTGTTGGACAGCAGATGGGCCAGGGAGATAGGGCTCCCTCTGGTGGCGCTTACCTCGCCTGTGCAGGTGCGAGCACTAGATGGCTCCCTACTCCCTCCAATCACGCATAAGACACCACCTGTAACTCTGGTGGTGTCCGGAAATCACCGGGAGGAGATCGAGTTTTTTGTGACTCCTGCTACCTCCCGAGTGATTTTGGGGTTTCCCTGGATGTTGAAACACAATCCCCGGATCGATTGGCCGTCCGGGGTAGTGGTTCAGTGGAGCGAGACCTGCCATCGGGTGTGTTTAGGTTCCTCGGTTCCTCCCGGCTCCCAGGCTAAGGAGGAGGTCAGAGTCCCGCCCAATCTGGGGATGGTGCCGGTGGAGTACCATGACCTTGTCGACGTGTTCAGCAAGGATCTGGCGCTCACCCTTCCCCCCCACCGTCCTTATGATTGTGCCATTGATTTGGTTCCAGGCAGTGAGTTCCCGTCCAGCAGGCTGTACAACCTCTCACGGCCTGAGCGCGAATCAATGGAGACCTACATCCGGGACTCGTTAGCCACCGGGTTGATCCGAAATTCCACCTCCCCGATGGGTGCAGGTTTCTTTTTTGTGGGTAAAAAAGACGCCGGACTTCGTCCATGCATTGATTATAGGGGACTGAACGAAATCACGGTTCGCAACCGATACCCGTTGCCCCTATTGGATTCGGTGTTCACGCCCCTGCATGGAGCTAAGATGTTCACCAAGCTTGATCTTAGGAATGCGTATCACCTGGTTCGGATCCGGAAGGGAGATGAGTGGAAGACGGCATTTAACACCCCCTTGGGTCACTTTGAGTACCTGGTCATGCCGTTCGGTCTCACAAACGCTCCCGCGACTTTCCAAGCGTTGGTTAATGATGTCTTGCGGGATTTCCTGCACCGGTTCGTCTTCGTATACCTGGACGATATACTCATCTTTTCTCCGGAACCTGAGACCCATGTGAAGCATGTCTGTCAGGTCCTGCAGCGGTTGTTGGAGAACCGACTGTTTGTGAAGGGCGAGAAGTGTGAGTTCCACCGCACTTCTTTGTCCTTCCTGGGGTTCATCATCTCCTCCAACTCCGTCGCTCCTGATCCGGCCAAGGTTGCGGCGGTGAGACACTGGCCCCAACCCACAAGCCGTAGGAAGCTGCAACAGTTCCTCGGCTTTGCTAATTTCTACAGGAGGTTCATTAAGGGCTACAGTCAGGTAGTTAGCCCCCTGACAGCCCTAACCTCGCCAAAAGTTCCCTTCACCTGGTCGGATCGTTGCGATGCCGCGTTCAAGGAGTTGAAACGGCGCTTCTCGTCTGCACCCGTTCTGGTGCAGCCCGATCCTAGTCGCCAGTTAGTGGTTGAAGTGGACGCCTCGGACTCAGGGATAGGAGCCGTGCTATCCCAGAGTGGGAAGACCGATAAGGTCCTTCACCCATGTGCCTATTTTTCCCGCAGGTTGACCCCGGCCGAACGGAACTATGACGTCGGCAATCGAGAACTCCTTGCGGTGAAAGAGGCTCTTGAGGAGTGGAGACATCTGTTGGAGGGAACGTCCGTGCCATTCACGGTTTTCACTGACCACCGGAACCTGGAGTATATCAGGACCGCCAAGCGGCTGAATCCCAGGCAAGCCCGCTGGTCACTGTTCTTCGGCCATTTTGACTTCCAGATCACCTACCGTCCCGGGACCAAAAATCAAAGATCGGATGCTTTGTCCCGGGTACATGAAGACGAAGTCAGAACGGAGTCGTCGGATCTCCCGGATCCCATCATCCCGGAGTCCACTATCGTGGCCACCCTCACCTGGGACGTGGAGAAGACCGTCCGGGAGGCCCTGGCACGAAACCCGGACCCTGGAACCGGGCCGAAGAACAGACTTTACGTCCCACCAGAGGCAAGGGCTGCGGTCCTGGACTTCTGTCACGGTTCTAAGCTCTCCTGTCATCCTGGGGTGCGAAGAACCATGGCAGTCGTCCGGCAGCGTTTCTGGTGGGCGTCCCTGGAGACCGACGTCCGGGATTATATCCAGGCCTGTACCACCTGCGCCAGAGGCAAAGCCGACCACCGCAAGTCCTCGGGTTTGCTACAGCCGCTGCTCGTACCTCATCGCCCCTGGTCCCACATCGGCCTGGATTTTGTCACGGGCCTCCCGCCGTCCCAGGGAAACACCATCATCCTCACGATAGTGGACCGATTCTCCAAGGCGGCCCACTTCGTGGCCCTCCCGAAGCTCCCAATGGCCCAGGAGACAGCGGACCTCCTGGTCCACCACGTCGTCCGGCTGCATGGGATACCATCAGACATTGTCTCCGATCGCGGTCCCCAGTTCTCCTCGCACGTCTGGAGGAGCTTCTGCCGGGAACTGGGGGCCACGGTCAGTCTCTCGTCCGGGTATCACCCCCAAACCAACGGGCAAGCAGAACGGGCCAATCAAGAGATGGAGCAGACGCTACGTTGTGTGACAGCCGCGCACCCGGCGGCCTGGAGTACTCATCTGGCCTGGATCGAGTACGCCCACAACAGTCAAGTGTCATCAGCCACTGGCCTCTCCCCTTTTGAGGTGTGTTTGGGGTATCAGCCCCCGTTGTTTCCGGTGGTTGAGGGAGAGGTCGGGGTGCCCTCGGTCCAGGCCCACCTGCGGAAGTGCCGTCGGGTATGGCGTGCCGCCCGTTCTGCTTTGTTGAAGGCCCGGATGAGGGCGAAGACCCATGCAGACCGGCGGCGGACCCCGGCTCCTACGTATCGTCCTGGGCAGGAAGTGTGGTTGTCCACCAAGGACATTCCACTGCAAGTGGCCTCCCCTAAACTACAGGACCGGTACATAGGACCGTTTAAGATCCTCCAGGTCATCAATTCCGCCGCAGTGAGGCTTAAGCTCCCGGCCTCACTGCGGATTCATCCAGTGTTCCATGTCTCGAGAATCAAACCACATCACACCTCACCCCTCTGCGCTCCGGGTCCGGCACCACCTCCTGCCCGGATCATCGACGGCGAGCCGGCTTGGACTGTGCAGAGGTTATGTTTTCATCCCTATTAAATCTCAAATTATCTTCCTTAAACTCAAACTGAAAGCAAATGTCTACAATCTGATATAAATTAATTAAAAATATAAAATCCAGCTTCCTAATGAAGTGGTGTAGAGGAGGATTTTCTTAAAAAGAAGACCTGAAAGTTCAGCTACAATTTGCCAGAAAATCCATTTGAGATGAAAGCCTAGATTTGATGTTTTGGTGAAAGAAACTTTTGTATTTCTTCATAATTGATGTAAATAAAGTCCAAGACATATTCAGTGATTTGAAAATGTTCATGTTTCCATCCCCTGGTTTGTCTGAAGAAAACTAAGTAAAAGTGACAATTTCCTTGTGTTGCTCTAAAGGGTACCATTACTTTTGCAACCCATGATTTTGACTTTATGTTTAATCAGTTTTTCTCAATGGCTCCCAAATATTTTCCGCAGGACCACCCCCACCCCCCAACCACCACTTCAGCCTTTTTTTTTTTTTTTTTTTTTAGATACCAATATTTTCTGAGTGTGGATGTTTTGGTCTGCATCAGACTGTGAATATTGTGTTCACATCTCCCAGTGTGAACCAGAATCCATTTTCACATGACCAAAATGTGCACCTATGCAACATCAGGCAAAGTGTGATATATGATGGTACACTAGAAATACAGCACCACATCGTAGAAGCTGTGAACATGCTGGAAATGCTGTAGTGTGGTTCTCATCTTACCTAGACACACCTTTGTAACGCTGTTGTAACGTTCGTACAGAAATGTGCATTGCATCATTGTGTAGTGAGTGAGTGGCCGGCCGGCTTGCATGTTTCTGGCTTCACATCTGATTGAACTCAAAATATATTACAGCAAGATTAGAAATTAAATTTTTGTAAGACACACAATACTGAGTGTCTTTTACAGATTAAAAAAAAAATCAATAGTAACAATTCAGTGTAAGATTCTGTGCAGTATTAAGAATAAAAAGAAATTTATGCAGCTCTGGTATGAGGCCTGCCACGGGCATGTAGCAGACCTGCAGTGCATTTAAATTGTATCTGGAGCGAATTTACCTTTCAGGTCAAAGAAGACTGTAGCCACAGATTCCTGTGGCTTTTCACAAGCTGTGCAGAGTTGGGTTTGTTTGAACATAATTAATTGTTGCATTTCTGTTCTCCATGCCAACCCACGGTGTGTTCCCTGCTTTCAGAACAAAATAAGATATATTACATGCATTATCCACATTCACATTGACCAGAGTTTGTTTGGAACTGGTATCGCAGACCGAATGGTCCGCCCAAAAAATTGGTCTGCCCTGCCTCCACTTTGCATGCATCATTTCGGGGCTCAGCAGCTCGTCTAAGATGGAGTCTCTTCACCCAAAGCGATCAAATGGTTTAAGGGGATTATTAACCATCAGATGACAAGGTAAAACCTCTTAAATCATTCTGAAGTCAGTTTTAAGCAGAAACGAGGTGATAATCGGTGACGCTTTGAAGAACACATCAACTAGCAGGACATGTAGCTTTGGCGCTCTGATCGCTTCTTCCATCTTTTATGATGAAATAATGCTGAATTTACGTGGAAATGATTGTTGTACAAAAGCTTCAGATATCTGTCGCTGAGAGAGATGATGACTGGAGTGCAGTTTTAAGCAGAAAGTAGGTGATAATCAGTGAACCGCGGCTGATGACGCATGCGCAGTGAAGCCAGGGTGGACTGATTTTTAGGGGGGACCGTTCGGTCTGCAACACCAGACTGAGACCACCTAATCTCAAAGGTGTCGGTGCGGTTGTTTTGGTCCACACCAGAATGCGATTCCTGTGTTCCCACCTCTTGAAAAGAATCAAATCAAATAAAAAAAAACACCTCTGTGTTGGAAACCATTCAGAAAATTCAGATGGCTTTCAATGGCTGTCAGTCGAGTGAGTATCCGAGAAATTGTGTAACAGCTGGACATGCCCCAACATGTCCTGGGAGACTTCCAAGACGGAGGTGTTTTTTTGCTGCGCGTCCTGAGCTGCTTCGTGCCGACGCGCGAAATCCTCCGCACGTCTTTCATTACAAAATCTCCTGTAACAGTAGAATGTGCCGCAAAAGTGCTATGTCCAGCTCTGTTGCCATTTCTGTGGTAGTCACATGATGTCCCTGATCAACACAGCATTCAGTTTAGAAATGATCTGGTCGATCCAGCCTGTTGAATGGCCGCTCGGCGCGCCGCGCGCCCTCCGCCGCTGTGGGCCGTCTTTAAAAAGGTTTTAACAGTCCATAATCCGTGTGACGCCGACAGAATCTTCACCGATATCCAACTGAATCTATCGAATGGTTTCCAACTTCCTGTCTCTAACAGTTTCTGAAAAAAATGTCATGGAGCAAAGCGGCAGTCTCTCAGCAAGTTCTCAGACAAAAGAAATCCGACAGGAGGGGTGGACCAGTGCTCACTCAAAACCTGCCCACAGGCGTGGAAAAAGTCACGCATGCGCACGAAGGTTCAAGCTTGGCTGATGTAATCACACGTGATTCAAATCCATATAGTTTTTGAAAAAATAAAAAGGTACGATACTTTTTGGACAGACCTCGTATTCAGTTTTTATTTACATTTTACACAATGTCCCAACTTCATCGGAATTGAGGTTGAAGCAATGCAGGTATGTACTGATAAAAATGAAAGGATTTTTGCCAGACTGGCGTAGGGTAACATACAATTGCAGAAGCTTGGTGTACAGTTGCTCAGTGTTACGTAGACTTGCATACAGTAGGGGAGTGTTGCATAGAGTTGCGTAGAGCACTGGACTTAGTGCTCTACGCTGAATGTCTGCATAAAATTAAACATGTTAAATTTTTTGCGCCCATGTCACAAACCCCTTTGCGTCCCCTTTGTCGGTACGTCGCATTAAGCAACTTTACGTTAGCCCCGCGTGACGGGGCTTCATCCCTAAAATTCTGAATCCATGTGGTTAGGTTCTTGGAGCAGGAGTGGTGGCCAAATGGGTAGTGTGCTTCATTTCAGTGTAGAAGGTTCTTGGTTCAAACCCCACCCCTGCCGCATTTCTCCATGTAATGTGGATTTGGGAAGTGACTGAATGCAGGAACACGCACCCTTTGACCACACAAAGAAAAAAACAAGTTCAGCATGTCCTCAGACACTTTTGCTGTGGTCATTAATTTCAAACAAAACAGCAAACCTTTTTTTTTTTTTACATCCCAGAACAACTGCAGTTAAATTCTCCATTAGTCCTCCACAGCTCCGCCTTTGGCTTTGGTCCCAAACGTTTTGGAGCTTCTGTAAGATGAATATGTCGGGCCGTTACGGTCACATTGAATCTAAAAGCAATGCAGAGTGGTAATGAAGGGAAAAAGTGCTTTGAAAAAAATGCAATTAATCTCATACTAAATGGCTACTCAGTGCCTCTAATGAGATGCCATTTTAATAGGCTTGTATTTAGAACAACAAAGTTATCCAGTAAACACTATTGTTCATTTGGCCGTCGACATCCTGGCAGCGTACGTGCCCACGCGGACCCCACGGTGCTGCTGTGTGTGGGCGTGCGTGTTGCAGAAGACAGGAAACTGCAAAGCTGTTGATTAAATGTCACTGACTGGAGCATTTTAGTGCCTTTAAGGATGAATGTTGGTTTTTTCCCACTGATTTTATTTGAATGTACTCTTAAAATGTATTTAAATGGCAGAGCTGATCATGATAAATCTTCACAGTTCTGAATGATGCAGCTGTTCTTTAACCTTGGGGCTTTATTTTCAGTGCAGACTGTTTACACTTCAGCCATCAAATCTTGATTAAAGTTGGAGAACACAAGCACACGTTGAGGAGAAGCAGAGTTATGGAACACTGCGCACAATGCAAATGGCAGGTGTTAAGACTTATCAAATAAAGCAAGATCTGTGCACCAACCGCTTTCCACGCTGGCCGTAACGGGTATCTGACACAGGCTCACATTCACAGTGCAGGTCAGTACATTGTGAAGTATTTATCATCTTTCTCTCAAACAATTCACTTCAGCATTGATGATTTCAGGAATTATTAAGTTCACCAAGGACATAATAAAATCATCAGCATTTATTTATTTGTCTCAAAATTACATCAAAACTACTGGAAGGATTTTGATGAAATTTTCACCACAGATAGACATTAGGCCAAGAAAGACTCCATTAAATTTTCAAGGTGATCTGGATCCGGGTCCAGATTCAGGATCAAGTTTCACTTTATGTAGTGTTTGAAAGATTATGTCAAAACTGCTTCATGGATTTTCACCAAATTTGCACCACAGATAGATAATAGTGCAGGAAAGACTCCATTGAATTTTGGAGGTGATCTGGATCCAGATCTGGATTCTGTATAAAGTTTCACTTTACACTGGCTTTGAAGGATTATGTCAAAACTACTTCACGGACTCTACATGACTCTTGACGTCAGATACATAGTAAGCCATGGAAGACTCCATTAAATTTTGGGGGTGATCTGGATCTAGATTCTGATTCAGGATTTCACTTAATAAGATTTTAAGGATTACGTCAAAACTACTTAACAGATTCTCACCAAATTTGCACCACAGATACGTAGATGTTAGGGCATGGAAGACTCCACTGAATTTTGGAGGTGATCCAGATTGGCGGATGTCAGAAATCTCAGAACGAAACTCCAAGTCTTTAAGGTCCTGATGTTTTTTGTCTTACTGAAGGGTGTTTGGACTTTGATGTTAACCGCTAACCTCAGGCAATGATTGGATGTCATTGGTAATAGGCCTTTTCAGAGGATTCTTGGGTATAGCTGGAATGATTTTGTGTCAAATGGACAGGTACTGAAGGAGACTCAGATGAGTAGGATCACTTGCATCATGAGGGACTATCAGTCACAATATTTTGGTTACGTGGTTCATTCCTCTGGACACGATCCAGCACACAGGTGCCTCAGTGCTGAGGACCCCAGCAAGAGTAAAGACCATGACGACCACATTTTACCTGTCTACAGCAGATAAATGGTTACTTTTTGAGAGGTGGGGATGGGTTGGTTGTCTGTCTCAGTTGTTGCCAACTACAACCCAAAGTAGTTCTGCAGCACTAGTACATCTGCAACTCAGTTAGCTGTCCAACTACATGTCATCCTCACCAGGGTCCGCCCCAAAAACCGCCAGCGCACAGTGATAATAAGAGTTCTGCTGTGGCATTTCAATCCAGCATTTATGTGCTGACTGACTGTGAAAATTGGGTGGCTTATAATAGAAAGTAAAAGCTAGTTAGTTAAAACAAGAACAGTATTGTTAACTCACCATTTTTGGCCCTTTTTCAGCCACTTTTTCACTCCTGCGCGAAATTTTTGGATTGCGCCGAGTGTCAGCTTAATCGTGCGTCCTGCATCGTGCAGTCTACATGGAGTAACGAGCTGCGTGTAACATCTCACGACCACCTCCTGACGGGGAATCATATGGTCGGATGCATATCAACCCTGTTTGATATTTTGGTCAGCCGTCGTGAGTCGTGAGGGTTCTGCGCTGTTGAAGCAGCGCTACAAGCGTCTATGTGCTGATTACGTCGCGCACTGTGCATGTGCAAACACCGGACAGAGCAAACAGTGATCTCATGTAAAGTCTTGTTTTTTTTTTTTTTTTATTGCGTTCCCTCGCAATAACCTAATATCATATTAAAATTCATGCATATCAGCGCACACAGTGAGTGGAATCAGGTGGGGGGAGACTGAACGTATATGCACGCGCGCGTGCACACACACACACACACACACAGCAGACAACAACAGGATTCACGACAGATGAGGGAATAAGTTGCTACACTTTGCGCAGCTGTATGACTCCGTATGAAATATAGTTTATTTATACAACAGTGTAAGTAGCAACACCTGTTATGAATGTTTATGTTTTCTTTTTGTCCTCTCATGAATCACGTTGCTGTCTGCTGTGTGTGCACGCGCGCGCATATGCGCTTAGTCTCCACCCACCTGATTTCACTCAGTGTGCGCGCTGATAGGCATGAAAAAAAAGAAAAAAAGAAACGCGACCCCGACGTGTGGTTTTTGAAGGTACAATGTGAGCAGTCAGATCGCATCAGAGCATCGGGCCGTACAGTGTGAGAACATGAATTGTGCGCTCTGAACTTTTAAACCCTGTGGTTTTGTCGCACAGTTTGAGCTGGAGCTGAGTACAATGACTGAAAATATCGTACAGTGTCTGCCCAGCCAAGTCAGTGTCTTTTTCCTTTTCTTAATCTAGCTTTTTCAGCTCCACCTTGCTTTTTTCTGTCCATCTTTTCCTTCACGGGACACTCCTCCTGTACTTGCTAGTAGCACAAGTCCCATCTGAGCGCACAGGGCTTGGTTGGACTGAACTAACTGTAATGAATGCATAGGGGTGTTAAACATGTAATGGGATGTCCCTACCTCGGGCTTTGGAAAAGATAATGTTGCAAAAGAAGCAGTCTTAAGTTATTTTCTTGTGAATTTTCGTGATTGTAAGACATTTATAACACTTAATGTCTTCTCTTTAAGATACAGCAGCCCAAGTGTCTTGCTGTGTAGCCTCACAGTTAGTGGTGGTCATATATGTATGTATACGAGGTCTGTGATAAAAGTAACCAAAAACCATATGGATTTGAATCACGTGTGATTACATCAGACATGCTTGAACCCTCGTGGGCATGCGAGAGTTTTTTCACGCCTGTCGGTTACGTCATTCGCCTGTGGGCAGTCTTTGAGTGAGGAGTGGCCCACCCTCTCCTCGTTTTTTCATTGTTTAGGAATGGCTCAGAGACTGCTGCTTTGTTTGATCAAAATTTTTTCAAAACTGTAAGGCACAACTGAGTGGACACCATTTGATAAATTCAGCTAGTTTTCAGTAAAAATTTTAACGGCTGATGAGAGATTTTGGTCTAGTAGTGTCGCTTTAAGGACGGCCCACGGTGCCTGACGGCAATCTGCGCTTCGAGGCGGCAGCGTCTCACCGTTTCAAGTTGAAAACATCCACATTTCAGGCTCTGTTGACCCAGTAAGTCGTCAGAGAACAGAGAACTTTCAGAAGAAGTCGGCATGAGGAGTTTATTCGGACATTCCATTGTTAACGGACATTTTGTAATGAAAGAACATGCGGGCAGAGTCGCATGTCGGGCTGGACCCAACCGCGGGGGGCCGCGACAGGAAAAACACCTCCGTTGGAAACCTTAACGGGCCAGTTGGAACATGCCCAAGCTGTTAAACAATTTCTCAGTTACTCACTTGTTGAAAGCCATCAAAAGCCGCCTGAATTTTACAAATGGTTTTCAACACAGAGGTGTTTTTCCTGTCGCGGCACACACAGATTCGCAGAGTCGTCACAGAAACAACTCGGTGAATTTGCGCGCACGTCTTTCATTAAAAAATGTCCTTAAACAGTGGAATGTCCGCATAAAGTCCTCATGCCGGCCTTTTCTGAATCTTCTCTGTTCTCTCACGACGTCCTGGGTGAATTAAGCCTTAAATTAGGATGTTTTCAGGTTGAAACAGGCCGACGACGGCACCTGGAAGCGCTGCGCGACATCCCGCTCCGTGGGAAGTCCTTACAGCGACAGAAACACCCCATAATCTCTCAACAGCCGTTAAACATTTCACCGAAAACCAGCTTAATTTCTCGAATAGTGTCCACTCGGATATTCCTCACAGGTCCAGAAAAAATGTTGATAAAGCAACGCGCGCTGTCCGCAGCGGCTATTCAGACAAAGAGATTCCGACGGGCGGGGTGGAGCACTCCTCACTCAAGGCCTGCCCACAGGCGAATGACGTCACCGACGCGTGAAAAAACTCACGCATGCGCATGAGGGTTCAAGCTTGTCTGACGTAAAAACATATGAATCAAATCCATTTATTTTTTGAAAAAAAATAAAAGGACCGCTTTTTTCATCACAGACCTCGTATATTAACACCCCCTCACAACGGCCCCAGGTTGGACCAGCCCACCGTGAAAACTCCCGACTCTCCCGATTACCCAGCATGCGGTAGATCCTCACTATCCCTCCATTCATTCAAGTCTCCTCCATTCATTTAAGCCTCTCACCATGATCGAGGACACAAGGCTCCTGACATCCTGATGCAGTAGCCGTCCTACCAGTGGTGAACACAGTTCCGCTAATCCGCTAACCGCTAATTATTGAAACTAACGTTTTATCGGATTATCTTTTCAGATAACTATGAAAACCATTATCGGACCAATTAGCTTCCGATAAATTTAGTTCTGATAACTTTCAGTCCGCTAATGCTGCGTTTACACATAGCGTCATGAATGCCACGAATTATACATTCCTGGCCGCTGATCACGAATGTGATTATTCGGGGCAGAGGCGTCAAATACAACATGTGCAAATCATTTCAAAATGAGAAGAAAATTCAAAATGGCCGACTTCCTGTTTGGAGTAGACTCATGGTGCAAGAGACTTTTTTGTACGACTATGCAAGTCACACGTGTACCAATTTTCATCTCCCTACTCCAAAAAAACCCCTATGGGAAGGGGTTTTTGAAATTTTCAAGGGGGCGCTATTGAGGCACTTTGCCCCGCCCATGGGCGAGGCCCCTATGAATTGTAGGAGGTTGTCATGCTTGACCTGTGTATCAATTTTCATGATGATATGACAAGATTAAAGCAGTCAAAAGGAAGAACGTAATTTCATGGCGAAGGGGCGATATTTGGTACGCCGCCACACTCGTAAGTTCACGGCGATCATCGCCTACTTTCAACAACTTGTTCTGCATGTTTTAAAGTGGAAGGAAGTTAATGGTGTTAAGTATGTGACATCAGTACCTGTTTAAGTATAATGTTCCATGGCAAAGGGTCAAAATGGCAGCGCCATAGCGGTCACACCCTTCGACATAAAGAAAAGCTTTCCATAACTTTTGGTCGGTATCATTTGGGGGTGATCTGGAAGAAGTGCATTGGACAGTAAAAATAGGACATTTCCCGCCACCACCGGGGGGCGCTATGGTGCAGATGGGAACGTAAGACATGTAGACGTTCAGGGCGGAGCCCTCATCATGTCCACCAAGTTTGAAGGATCTACGATGAAGTATGTGGGCGTGACAGCCTTTTGAAGTGAAATGGCGTTCTCCGAAAAGCTCGCCAAAGTTTGACGACCCCTAGCAGCCACGCCTTTTGACTTAATTAGAATCTTTTGATAACTTTTGATCACCATTGTGTTGTGATGATTTTGACCAAATTTGAAGTCGATCGGATGAAATCCCTAGGACGAGTTTGTTCAAATGTAAGTAGTGGAAATGGCCAAAAATGGCAAAAATTTACTCAAAATCAAAACTTAAAATCAAAATGGCCGACTTCCTGTCGATATTTCACCATGACAGTAAGAGACTTTTTCGTGCGTCCTGGCATGGTAAATATGTGTACCGAATTCCGTGAGGCTACGACGAAAAAAGCCCAAAGCGGAGGGGTTTTTGAAAATTTCTAGGGGGCGCTATTTCACGATTTTTCTGCGACCATGTGCGACGCCCCCAAAATATCGAATTTTGGATCCGGCCGCACGACTTTGGAAAGTTTGGTGAGTTTTTGAGCATGGGAAGAGGCCGAAATTTTGATTTCAAGAGTGAGAATAATAATAATAATAATAATAAATAACTAGGACTGCAAGCAGTCATATACGGGCCCTCGTTCTGCGCAACCGCCTACCCAGGCCAGTGGGTGCCCTTGTAACCACATGTGGGCATGTGCATGCAGGGGCAACCACTCATCAGACAGTTAAAATTTTTAACAAATCACACAATGCATCAAGGAGTTATGACATGTTGATTGTTCATCCACTAGGGGGCGCTCAGTGTAGAAACAGAGGGGCTGGGTGTGTTCAGGGGCCAACCGTCATCATACATGTGAAGTTTCAAGTCAATCAGGCAAAGCATGAAGGAGTTATCATGACTTGATGTTCCATGGCAAAGGGTCAAAATGGCGGCACCATAGCGGCCACACCCTTCAACATACAGAAAAGCTTTCGATAACTTTTGGTCAGTATCATCTTTGGATGCTGTCAAAGAAATTTGAAGTGCATTAGACAAAATCCCTAGGAGGAGTTCGTTCAAATACAACATGTGGAAATCATTTCAAAATGAGAAGAAAATTCAAAATGGCCGACTTCCTGTTTGGAGTAGACTCATGGTGCAAGAGACTTTTTTGTACGTCTATGCAAGTCACATGTGTACCAATTTTCATCTCCCTACTCCAAAAAAACCCCTATGGGGAGGGGTTTTGGAAAGTTTCAAGGGGGTGCTATTGAGGCATTTTGCTCCGCCCACGGGCGATGCCCCTATGAATTGTAAGAGGTTGTCGTGCTTGACCTGTGTTTCAATTTTCATGATGATATGACAAAATTAAAGCCGTCAAAAGGAAGAACATAATATCATGGCCAATGGGCAATATTCGGCACGCCGCCACACGGATGCCGTTACTCGTAACTTCACGGCGATCATTGCCTACGTTCACCAAGTTGTTCTGCATGTTTTAGAAGTGGAAGGAAGTTGATGGGGTTAAATATGTGACTTCAGTACCTGTTTAAGTGTAATGTTCATATGGCGAAGGGTCAAAATGGCGGCACCATAGCGGCCACACCCTTCGACATACAGAAAAGCTTTCGATAACTTTTGGTCAGTATCATCTCTGGGTGATCTGTAAGAAATTTGAAGTGCATTGGACAAAATCCCTAGGAGGAGTTCGTTCAAATACAACATGTGGAAATCACACCAAAATGAGAAGAAAATTCAAAATGGCCGACTTCCTGTTTGGAGTAAACCCATGGTGCAAGAGACTTTTTTGTACGTCTATGCAAGTCACACGTGTACCAATTTTTATCTCGCTACTCCAAAAAAAACCCTACGGGGAGGGGGTTTTGAAAGTTTCAAGGGGGCGCTATTGAGGCATTTTGCCCTGCCCATGGGCGACGCCCCTATGAATTGTAAGAGGTTGTCGTGCTCGACCTGTGTATCAATTTTCATGATGATGTGACAAAATTAAAGCCGTCAAAAGGAAGAACGTAATTTCATGGCAAATGGGCAATATTCGGTACGCCGCCACACGTACGCCGTTACTCGTAACTTCACGGCGTTCATCGCCTACGTTCACCAATTGGTTCTACATGTTTTAAAAGTGGAATGAAGTTGAATGGGTTAAGTATGTGACATCAGGACCTCTTAAAGTAAAAGTTTAAGTATAATGTTCCATGGCGAAGGGTCAAAATGGCAGCGCCATAGCGGTCACACCCTTCGACATAAAGAAAAGCTTTCCATAACTTTTGGTCGGTATCGTTTGTGGGTGATCTGGAAGAAGTGCATTGGACAGTAAAAATAGGACATTTCCCGCCACCACCGGGGGTGCTATGGTGCAGGTGGGAACTTAAGATATGTAGACGTTCAGGGCGGAGCCCTCATCATGTCCAGCAAGTTTGAAGGATCTACAATGAAGTATGTGGGCGTGACAGCCGTTCGAAGTGAAATGGCGTGCTCCGAAAAGCTCGCCAAAGTTTGACGACCCCTAGCAGCCACGCCTTTTGACTTAATTAGAATCTTTTGATAACTTTTGATCACCATTGTGTTGTGATGATTTTGACCAAATTTGAAGACGATGGGATGAAATCCCTAGGATGGGTTCGTTCAAATGTAAGTAGTGAAAATGGCCAAAAATGGCAAAAATTTACTCAAAATCAAAACTTAAAATCAAAATGGCAGACTTCCTGTCGATATTTCACCATGACAGTAAGAGACTTTTTCATGCATCCTGGCATGGTAAATATGTGTACCGAATTTCGTGATGCTACGACGAAAAAAGCCCAATGCGGAGGGGTTTTTGAACATTTCTAGGGGGCGCTATTTCATGATTTTTCTGCAACCATGTGTGAGGCCCCCAAAATATCGAATTTCGGATCCGGCCGGACGACTTTGGAAAGGTTGGTGAGTTTTTGAGCATGGGAAGAGGCCGAAATTTCGATTTCAAGAGTGAGAATAATAATAATAATAATAATAATAATAATAATAATAATAATAATAATAATAATAATAATAATAAACAGCGCAATTACAATAGGGTCCTCGTAGGACGTTGCCTACTCGGGCCCTAATAATAAATAATAATAATAATAATAAACAGCGCAATTACAATAGGGTCCTCGTACGACGTTGCCTACTCAGGCCCTAATAAATAATAATAATAATAATAATAATAAACAGCGCAATTACAATAGGGTCCTTGTAGGATGTTGCCTACTCGGGCCCTAATAATAATAATAATAATAATAATAATAAACAGCGCAGTTACAATAGGGTCCTCGTAGCACATTACCTACTCGGGCCCTAATAATAATAATGATAAATAATAATAATAATAATATTAGTAATAATAAACAGCGCAGTTACAATAGGGTCCTCATAGGACGTTGACTACTCGGGCCCTAATAATAATAATAAATAGTAATAATAATAATAATAATAATAATAAACAGCCCAATTACAATAGGGTCCTCGTAGGACGTTGCCTACTCGGGCCCTAATAATAATAACTAGGACTGCAAGCAGTCATATACAGGCCCTCGTTCCGCGCAACCGCCTACCCAGGCCAGTGGTTGCCCTTGTGAGCACATGTGGGCATGTGCATGCAGGGGCAACCACTAATCACACAGTTAAAATTTTAAACAAATCACACAATGCATCAAGGAGTTATGACGTGTTGATTGTTCATCCACTAGGGGGCGCTCAGTGTACAAACAGAGGGGCTGGGTGTGTCAGGAACCAACCGTCATCATACATGTGAAGTTTCAAGTCAATCAGGCAAAGCATGAAGGAGTTATCATGACTTGATGTTCCATGGCAAAGGGTCAAAATGGCGGCACCATAGCTGCCACACCGTTCAACATAGAGAAAAGCTTTCGATAACTTTTGGTCAATATCATCTTTGGATGCTGTCAAAGAAATCTGAAGTGCATTGGACAAAATCCCTAGGAGGAGTTCATTCAAATACAACATGTGTAAATCATTTCAAAATGAGAAGAAAATGCAAAATGGCCGACTTCCTGTTTGGAATGTGTACCAATTTTCGTCTCCCTACTCCAAAAAAACCCCTATGGGGTCAAAAGGAAGAACGTAATATCATGGCGAATGGGCAATATTCGGCACGCCGCCACACGGATGCCGTTACTCGTAACTTCACGGCGATCATTGCCTACGTTCACCAAGTTGTTCTGCATGTTTTAGAAGTGGAAGGAAGTTGATGGGGTTAAATATGTGACTGTTTAAGTATAATGTTCATATGGCGAAAGGTCAAAATGGTGGCACCATAGCGGCCACACCCTTCGACATACAGAAAAGCTTTCGATAACTTTTGGTCAGTATCGTCTCTGGGTGATCTGGAAGAAATTTGAAGTGCATTGGACAAAATCCCTAGGAGGAGTTCGTTCAAACATGTGGAAATCACGCCAAAATGAGAAGAAAATTCAAAATGGCCGACTTCCTGTTTGGAGTAGACCCATGGTGCAAGAGACTTTTTTGTACGTCTGTGCAAGTCACACGTGTACCAATTTTCATCTCCCTACTCCAAAAAAAACCCCTATGGGGAGGGGGTTTTGAAAGTTTCAAGGGGGCGCTATTGAGGCATTTTGCCCCCGGCCATAATAATAATAAATAATAATAATAATAATAAACAGCGCAATTACAATAGGGTCCTCGCAGGACGTTGCCTACTCGGGCCCTAATAAATAATAATAATAATAATAAACAGCGCAATTACAATAGGGTCCTCGCAGGACGTTGCCTACTCGGGCCCTAATAAATAATAATAATAATAATAAACAGCGCAATTACAATAGGGTCATCGTAGGACGTTGCCTACTCGGGCCCTAATAATAATAATAATAATAAATAAAAATAATAATAGTAAACAGCGCAATTACAATAGGGTCCTCGTAGGACGTTGCCTGCTCGGGCCCTAATTAAATCAAAAAGTAGAGCACCGTGCTGATAGAGCACAAACCTCCGTCAACACTAGTTTCCAATTCCACAAACTTTTATCTTGGAAAAAAATTTCAAGGTCAAAGTCCTGTTAGAAGTGGCTTTTCATTCACGAAATTAGATGTGATCAAATGTCAGGAGTATGTATGCACTTGAATTGAAGGTTTTCTGAGGTGTTGTCAGGTCCCCCCCCCCCTCAATTTTTTCAGTTTCTGAATTCTTTTTCAGATAATTTTGACAGAACTAAATGGTAAATGGACTGCATTTATATAACGCTTTTCCATCTGCATCAGACGCTCAAATAACTTTACAAATAATGCCTCACATTCACCCCAATGTCAGGGTGCTGCCATACAAGGTACTCACTACCCAACCTTGCCCAAGGGCCCTTAGTGATTATCTGGTCAGGCTGGAATTTGAACCGAGGATCCTTTGGTCTCAAGCCCAACACGTTAACCACTCCCCTCACTCCATCTCCTCCCCTAAACAGAACATTGGTTATCTCTGCTATGTACAATTTGTCATTGCTTTTAAACACTTGGTTTCCGACTGATAACTGGAAGATAGACAAACAGGCATAAAATTGGAACCTCCATCCAATTTTGGTGGTGTAGGTAAATCCATAAGAGAAAAATGAGAGTGACTGAGGCACTTTTCATTGAGATATAATGCAAAATGTACACCAAATAGGCTTTTCAATATTAAATTCAAATGTCCACCAAATCCATAATTTGGATCAGATCCAGATTAAACTTTGTCAGGTGATAGTGAGTGCCAGTCTGCGCCTCACTTTCAAATATGAGAGTGATTGGGGCATGTTTGACTAAGATATAATGTAAAATATACATTTAATGGGGCTTTGGGAATTAAATTTTTACTGGGGGACCAGGCATGGAATGTGGTTTGATGGACTGCTGATAATACATCTTTAGAATACGTAACAATCTGCTCTTTGAAATAGAACACATTACAACATGTTGTGTGGGCCGCTGAAGAGGAGGTACTGCTGGCCCACCACCACCAGAGGGCGCCCTGCTTGAAGTGCGGGCTTCAAGCACGGGAGGGCGTCGGAGCAACAGCGAGTGACAGCTGTCACTCATCAACAGCACCAGCTGTCACTCATTCTACTATCATCATCCACATCACCATAAAAGCCAGACTGCAACTCCACCTCCCCGCCGCGAAATCAGCTACCACTCAGGTAACCTTCTCTGCTGTGATTTTCTGAGACTGAATATTGTTCTGTGTGCAGCTGTTTGACCTGTGGCATCAGTCTTCTGCTGGATCGTCGTACAGTGTGGGTTTGCGACGTCTTCGCCTCTCACTCCTTCCAGAGAAGCGACTGACAGGAGCTGCACGGGTGTTTCTGTTTCTGGAGGTGGAGGTTCTCCCTCCCGGAGGAACTGAGTACGGAGAGATTACTGGGTGTGTATCCACACACCCACCATTAACTGTTTCTGTTTCTGCCAGCAGTACCAGGTCTGACAGCTGGAGACGGTGGCCACCTGGGACCCAGAACTTGGTGGCTCCAGTGTTCTTCAGATCCGTTGGCGGTGGAAGCTGTGTGGGATCCGGCTCTTCTCTGGACAGACGTCTTCTATCCTCGAGCCTGCCCACACATCACCTTGTGTATGACTGACTGTACTCCTCAACTGCAATTGTCTGTATTCTGCTGTGCAATTCACAACATTAAATTGTTACTTTTTGGCTTAATCCATTGTCCGATCATTACCGCCCCCTGTTGTGGATCCGTGTCACTACACTTTCACAACAGGATTTCTCGGCCAGCGTCATGGATCCCGAGGGGCGTCAACCATCGCTTGAACAGCCAATGGAAGAGCGAGGTGCACAGGCGCCAGCAGGAGGCGTGTTAGGTGAGCTGCAGCACATATTAACCGCTTTCACTGCTCGGTTGGACTTGGTAACCGAGCAGAACGTTATTCTCAATCGGAGGATGGAGGCTCTCACCGCCCAGGTGGAAGCGCGCGCACAGGGAGCCGCTGCAGCACCTCCTCCTGCTGACCGAATGCCAGACAAAGACATTCCAGTGGTCGTTCAACGAACCCCCCCTCCTTCCCCTGAAGCATACATAAGCCCTCTGGAGCCGTACGCGGTTGTGTCGAGACGTGCGCAGACTTCTTAATGCAGTGTTCGCTCGTCTTTTCACAGCGTCCCGTCATGCATGCGTCAGACACTAGCCGGGTGGCTTACGTTATAAATCTGCTTCGAGGAGAGGCACGCGCCTGGGCTACGGCGCTCTGGGAGCAGAATACACGGCTCCTAATGACATATACTGGGTTTGTGAGGGAGTTCAGACAGGTGTTCGACCACCCTCACAGAGGCGAGACCGCTTCAAGCATGCCGCTGTCGATAAGACAGGGGTGCCGGAGTGCAGCGAAGTATGCAGTCGACTTCCGCATTGCGGCAGCGCGAGCCGGCTGAAATGCTGTTGCGCTCTGCGCCGCTTTCATAAATGGACTGTCTCTGGTCCTTAAGGAGCACCTGGTGGCAAAGGACGAGCCGCGGGATTTAGACGGGCTTATCGACCGGGTAATATGGTTAGACAACCGATTAACAGAACACCGACGGGAGCGAGACGAAGGGCGTGGTCAGGCACAAGCCGTCCCTCTTCCTCCCGGGTCCGAAAGGGAGCCGTCTTCCCTTGTGGGTCCGTGTCACTACACTTTCACAACACAACAAGCACAAAAAATACCTTCATTCATTCATATGACAGGTGAAGGATCTCGGGTATTGTGTGATGTGTGTGAAGTCCATTTCCTGCTGAAACAGCTGCACCTACATGCAGAGACATGCAGGGTGGCCAGTGAACACTTCACACATAGAGGATGTTAAAGGACACAATATTAACCCTGCTTGTCAGCAAAGTGGTCAACAGAATTGTTTCCACCGGTACGCAAGCACGCGTGCATGTGTCTGTCTGTGGACAAGATATATCAAAACGACTGGACAGATTTCCTTAAAGTAGACCTGCATTGAAATAAATGCAGTCAGATCTTTGGAACAAAAAATGACTTATATTTACACATACGATCCTTCTGAATGTAGTAAAGTAAATCTGCAAGCCCAAATCTGTCATTCAACGGAGAAATCTTTGTTTAAAAATGACAAATTTACAGCTAAAGTTTGGCCCTCCGCAAAACTGTCAGCACATCCGGGACGCTACCGAGACGCAAGAGAAAAGACCCTATCCCGGCATGCATTGCGTGCACCAACTGTAATTTGTTGCATCTCTTACAAAAGTAACTTTTTATTGTCTTATACGGAAGGATCAACTTTTTTAAAACTTCATATTGTCTTGCAGTACATTTGGTGAGTATACGTTTCTTTTATTTTTGCTTGAAAATTATTTTTGGGGACTTTTTCATACACCCATTTGATTGAGTGGTGTCGCATTGAAAATCTACTGTCTTTAGCCTCCGGTGTTATCGTTGCGGGGTACGGCTGCGGGACCCGCAAAGAATCCAAGTCATTAAAAAGATACAAACCTCTCTCAGTGGCCACGGAGCTCTGCGGCTGCGATTACCAAGACCGTGTGGCACTGCGGATTTTTCCGCAAGAAGTCTGTCCTTGCGGGCTGCCGGAGTGCTCCGCATCAAAACAGCGAGCGTAGTCTCTGGACTTCAATCAACTCTTTTTTTTTTTATATAGCGCCAAATCACAACAAACAGTCGCCCCAAGGCGCTTTACATTGTAAGGCAAGGCCACACAACAATTATGAAAAACCCCAACGGTCAAAATGACCCCCTGTGAGCAAGCACTTGGCTACAGTGGGAAGGAAAAACTCCCTTTTAACAGGAAGAAACCTCCAGCAGAACCAGGCTCAGGGAGGGGCAGTCTTCTGCTGAGACTGGTTGGGGCTGAGGGAAAGAACCAGGAAAAAGACATGCTGTGGAGGGGGGCAGAGATCGATCACCAATGATTAAATGCGGAGTGATGCATACAGAGCAAAAAGAGAAAGAAACAGTGCATCATGGGAACCCCCCCACAGTCTACGTCTAAAGCAGCATAACCAAGGGATAGTCCAGGGTCACCTGATCCAGCCCTAACTATAAGCCTTAGCGAAAAGGAAAGTTTTAAGCCTAATCTTAAAAGTAGAGAGGGTATCTGTCTCCCTGATCTGAATTGGGAGCTGGTTCCACAGGAGAGGAGCCTGAAAGCTAAAGGCTCTGCCTCCCATTCTACTCTTACAAACCCTAGGAACTACAAGTAAGCCTGCAGTCTGAGAGCGAAGCGCTCTATTAGGGTGATATGGTACTACGAGGTCCCTAAGATAAGATGGGACCTGATTATTCAAAACCTTATAAGTAAGAAGAAGAATTTTAAATTCTATTCTAGAATTAACAGGAAGCCAATGAAGAGAGGCCAACACGGGTGAGATATGCTCTCTCCTGCTAGTCCCCGTCAGTACTCTAGCTGCAGCATTTTGAATTAACTGAAGGCTTTTTAGGGAATTTTTAGGACAACCTGATAATAAAGAATTACAATAGTCCAGCCTAGAGGAAATAAATGCATGAATTAGTTTTTCAGCATCACTCTGAGACAAGACCTTTCTGATTTTGGAGATATTGCGTGAATGCAAAAAGGCAGTCCTACATATTTGTTTAATATGCGCTTTGAATGACATATCCTGATCAAAAATGACTCCAAGATTTCTCACAGTATTACTAGAGGTCAGGGAAATGCCATCCAGAGTAAAGATCTGGTTAGACACCATGCTTCTAAGATTTGTGGGGCCAAGTACAATAACTTCAGTTTTATCTGAGTTTAAAAGCAGGAAATTAGAGGTCATCCATGTCTTTATGTCTGTAAGACAATCCTGCAGTTTAGCTAATTGGTGTGTGTCCTCTGGCTTCATGGATAGATAAAGCTGGGTATCATCTGCGTAACAATGAAAATTTAAGCAATACCGTCTAATAATACTGCCTAAGGGAAGCATGTATAAAGTGAATAAAATTGGTCCTAGCACAGAACCTTGTGGAACTCCATAATTAACTTTAGTCTGTGAAGAAGATTCCCCATTTACATGAACAAACTGTAATCTATTAGACAAATATGATTCAAACCACCGCAGCGCAGTGCCTTTAATACCTATGACATACTCTAATCTCTGTAATAAAATTTTATGGTCAACAGTATCAAAAGCAGCACTGAGGTCCAACAGAACAAGCACAGAGATAAGTCCACTGTCCGAAGCCATAAGAAGATCATTTGTAACCTTCACTAATGCTGTTTCTGTACTATGATGAATTCTAAAACCTGACTGAACCTCTTCAAATAGACCATTCCTCTGCAGGTGATCAGTTAGCTGTTTTACAACTACCCTCTCAAGAATCTTTGAGAGAAAAGGAAGGTTGGAGATTGGCCTATAATTAGCTAAAATAGCTGGGTCAAGTGATGGCTTTTTAAGTAATGGTTTAATTACTGCCACCTTAAAAGCCTGTGGTACATAGCCAACTAACAAAGATAAGTTGATCATATTTAAGATTGAAGCATTAAATAATGGTAGGACTTCCTTGAGCAGCCTGGCAGGAATGGGGTCTAATAAACATGTTGATGGTTTGGATGAAGTAACTAATGAAAATAACACAGACAGAACAATCGGAGAGAAAGAGTCTAACCAAATACCGGCATCACTGAAAGCAGCCAAAGATAACGATACATCTTTGGGATGGTTATGAGTATTTTTTTCTCTAATAGTCAAAATTTTGTTAGCAAAGAAAGTCATGAAGTCATTACTAGTTAAAGTTAATGGAATACTCAGCTCAATAGAGCTCTGACTCTTTGTCAGCCTGGCTACAGTGCTGAAAAGAAACCTGGGGTTGTTCTTATTTTCTTCAATTAGTGATGAGTAGAAAGATGTCCTAGCTTTACGGAGGGCTTTTTTATAGAGCAACAAACTCTTTTTCCAGGCTAAGTGAAGATCTTCTAAATTAGTGAGACGCCATTTCCTCTCCAACTTACGGGTTATCTGCTTTAAGCTACGAGTTTGTGAGTTATACCACGGAGTCAGACACTTCTGATTTAAAGCTCTCTTTTTCAGAGGAGCTACAGCATCCAAAGTTGTCTTCAATGAGGATGTAAAACTATTGACGAGATACTCTAACTCCCTTACAGAGTTTAGGTAGCTACTCTGCTCTGTGTTGGTATATGACATTAGAGAACATAAAGAAGGAATCATATCCTTAAACCTAGTTACAGCGCTTTCTGAAAGACTTCTAGTGTAATGAAACTTATTCCCCACTGCAGGGTAGTCCATCAGGGTAAATGTAAATGTTATTAAAAAATGATCAGACAGAAGGGAGTTTTCAGGGAATACTGTTAAGTCTTCTATTTCCATACCATAAGTCAAAACAAGATCTAAGATATGATTAAAGTGGTGGGTGGACTCATTTACTTTTTGAGCAAAGCCAATAGAGTCTAATAATAGATTAAATGCAGTGTTGAGGCTGTCATTCTCAGCATCTGTGTGGATGTTAAAATCGCCCACTATAAGTATCTTATCTGAGCTAAGCACTAAGTCAGACAGAAGGTCTGAAAATTCACAGAGAAACTCACAGTAACGACCAGGTGGACGATAGATAATAACAAATAAAACTGGTTTTTGGGACTTCCAATTTGGATGGAAAAGACTAAGAGACAAGCTTTCAAATGAATTAAAGCTCTGTCTAGGTTTTTGATTAATTAATAAGCTGGAATGGAAGATTGCTGCTAATCCTCCGCCCCGGCCCGTACTACGAGCATTCTGACAGTTAGTGTGACTCGGTGGTGTTGACTCATTTAAACTAACATATTCATCCTGCTGTAACCAGGTTTCTGTTAGGCAGAATAAATCAATACGTTGATCAATTATTATATCATTTACCAACAGGGACTTAGAAGAGAGAGACCTAATGTTTAATAGACCACATTTAACTGTTTTAGTCTGTGGTGCAGTTGAAGGTGCTATATTATTTTTTCTTTTTGAATTTTTTTGCTTAAATAGATTTTTGCTGGTTATTGGTGGTCTGGGAGCAGGCACCGTCTCTACGGGGATGGGGTAATGAGGGGATGGCAGGGGGAGAGAAGCTGCAGAGAGGTGTATAAGACCACAGCTCTGCCTCCTGGTCCCAACGCTGGACAGTCACAGTTTGGAGGATCCAAGAAAATTGGCCAGATTTCTAGAAATGAGAGCTGCTCCATCTAAAGTGGGATGGATGCCGTCTCTCCTAACAAGACCAGGTTTTCCCCAGAAGCTTTGCCAATTATCTATGAAGCCCACCTCATTTTTTGGACACCACTCAGACAGTCAGCAAATCAAGGAGAACATGCGGCTAAACATGTCACTCCCGGTCTGATTGGGGAGGGGCCCAGAGAAAACAACAGAGTCCGACATTGTTTTTGCAAAGTTACACACCGATTTAATGTTAATTTTAGTGACCTCCAATTGGCGTAACCGAGTGTCATTACTGCCGACGTGAATTACAATCTTACCAAATTTACGCTTAGCCTTAGCCAGCAATTTCAAATTTCCTTCAATGTCGCCTGCTCTGGCCCCCGGAAGACAATTGACAATGGTTGCTGGTGTCGCTAACTTCACATTTCTCAAAACAGAGTCGCCAATAACCAGAGTTTGATCCTCGGCGAGTGTATCGTGGAGTGGGGAAAAACGGTTAGAGATGTGAACGGGTTGACGGTGTACACGGGGCTTCTGTTTAGGGCTACGCTTCCTCCTCACAGTCACCCAGTCAGCCTGCTTTCCCGACTGCCCGGGATCCGCCAGGGGGGAACTAACGGTGGCTAAGCTACCTTGGTCCGCACCGACTACAGGGGCCTGGCTAGCTGTAGAATTTTCCACGGTGCGGAGCCGAGTCTCCAATTCGCCCAGCCTGGCCTCCAAAGCTACGAATAAGCTGCACTTATTACAAGTACCGTTACTGCTAAAGGAGGCCGAGGAACAACTAAACATTTCACAACCAGAGCAGAAAAGTGCGGGAGAGACAGGAGAAGCCGCCATGCTAAATCGGCTAAAAGCTAGTAGCTACGCAACCTAGTGGATTCCTAAAAACACGCAAAGTGAATAATGTGTAAATAATTTAGAGGTGATTCAGCAGAAGGAGTGCTTTAGTTAAGGCACCAGACAGGCCACGAAGCAGCACAAGTAACGCACGGCAACAGCGAACGCACGACAACGGTGCAAAAATAAAATAAAAATCCACTAGACAGGCTGTGGAGCAGCACAGGTAACGCACGACAACAGTGGTAAAAAATAAAACAAAAATCCACTAGACAGGCTGTGGAGCAGCACAGGTAACGCACGACAACGGTGGCCAAGTTGCCAAGTTGGCCGCACCTCCGTTCAGTAGACAGGGAGGTGGTGCCGGAGTTGGCCGCAGCTCTGCACAGCAGACAAGGGGCAGTGTGAGTGGCCCGCAGCATTTACCGAGCACGCAGACTCAGTAAGCACATCGCAGGCAGTGAGAGCAAGGCGCCGCGGAAGAACGTCGCCCGCTGTCGATGGTGATGCTGATCTGAGCATGCAGAGCTGTATCTCACATTCATTGCAGCTTACTTTTGGATGTTGAAACCAGGATGTGTATAACAGTAACATTACTAACAGATAAAATCAATTTCAATGCGGGATCGGACTGAAGGCGCTAGCACTCCGTCTTCTCCCTCACGTCACGGCAATGTCCCGGATGTACAAACAGTTTTCGCGGAAGGCCAAATTTTAGCTGCAAATTTGTCATTTTTAAACAAAGATTTCTCCGCTGAATTACAAATTTGGGCTTACAGATTTACTTTACTGCATTCATAAGGGTCTTACAAATACATATCAGCTATTTCTTTCTGAGATCTGACCACATTTATTTCAATGCAGGTCTACTTTAAAACTTGTTGGGAATATTAAATTGTCCAGGTACTAGCATATCTCTTTTGATATAGTGTCAAAGATTTTGTATTTGAAAATCTGCCCTTTCCCTCACATAGCTATTTTTGGCTGCCTCCCCCCACACCCCCCGAGGACATTTGTCTGTGACTCACCAGAATGTTATTGCCTTTACCTCTCTGCAAGGTCACTGGAGAATTTTGCTTTTGTGGAAGTCGCCCTTTCCACCTTCATTAAGGCCTTGTTGCATGATGTCTTGTTTCTTTTGAAACAGGGAAAAAAAAAATAAGTAAACACTCAGAGGCTCCTTTGTTAGGTTTTATCAGAGCTCTGATTAATTATGTGAGGCATCTTTCATCTGGGGAAATCTCCATGTAATGTAATGGAGTGATATTGGGAGGGGATGCCCTGGTGGCTGGGTCTACAACCACAGAGCTCGGTTGGGCTCAACCCGAAAACACAACGTTGTGTCACCCCCATGTGGCCTCACCAACAGCAGGGAGAGTGTAAAAAGTCTTGTGCGCTGTTTTACGGGCAGTGAACAGGGGCCAAAGGGATAGGGATGTGTGGGATGAGCTGCTTTGTCTATTGCCACTTCAACCTAGACCTGGATAAGTGACAGAAAATGAATGAATGAATGAGTAGCTTGACTAAAGGGCCTTTCACACTGAATACGTCAGATGCATCAAATGCGTCAAAAATCGGTCTAAAAATCATTATTTTCAATGAGACGCGTTGCTTTTTAGATGCGTCAGATGCATTGCATCAAAAGCCGAGCTAAACCAACGCTTCTGACGGGAGCGTGCATTGCCGCTTGTCGGTCAAAGTTCAATCCAATCCAACTTTCGATGCTCTGAGCTGTGACGTACCTTTGCGTTGTCCAATAGGAACGACGCATAGGGCCAAAACACGGAAGACTACAACCCCTGGCAAAAATTATGGAATCACCGGCCTCGGAGGATGTTCATTCAGTTGTTTAATTTTGTAGAAAAAAAGCAGATCATAGACATGACACAAAACTAAAGTCATTTCAAATGGCAACTTTCTGGCTTTAAGAAACACTATAAGAAATCAGGAAAAAAATTGTGGCAGTCAGTAACGGTTACTTTTTTAGACCAAGCAGAGGAAAAAAATTAGGGAATCACTCATTTCTGAGGAAAAACAAAAGAACGCTCCAACACATCACTAGTACGAGGTCTGTCCAAAAAGGTATCGTATCTTTTTATTTTTTTCAAAAACTATATGGATTTGAATCACGTGTGATTACATCAGCCAAGCTTGAACCTTCGTGCACATGCGTGAGTTTTTCCACGCCTGTCGGTTGCGTCATTCGCCTGTGGGCAGGCTTTGAGTGAGCACTGGTCCACCCCTCCCGTCGGATTTCTTTTGTCGGCGAACTTGCTGAGAGACTGCCGCTTTGCTCCATGACATTTTTTCAGAAACTGTTAGAGACAGGCAGTTGGAAACCATTCGATAGATTCAGTTGGATATCGGTGAAGATTCTGTCGGCGTCACGCGGACTATGGACTGTTAAAACCTTTTTAAAGATGGCCCACAGCGGTGGAGGGCGCGCAGCACACAATTTCGGCGCGAAATCCTCTGCACGTCTTTCATTACAAAATCTCCTGTAACAGTGGAATGTGCCACAAAAGTGCTATGTCCAGCTCTGTTGCCATTTCTGTGGTAGTCACATGATGTCCCGGATCAACACAGTGTTCAGTTTAGAAATGATCTGGTCGATCCAGCCTGTCGAATGGCCGCTCGGCGCGCCACACGCCCTCCGCTACTGTGGGCCGTCTTTAAAAAGGTTTTAACAGTCCATAATCCGCGTGACGCCGACAGAATCTTCACCGATATCCAACTGAATCTATTGAATAGTTTCCAACTGCCTGTCTCTAACAGTTTCTGAAAAAAATTTCATGGAGCAAAGCGGCAGTCTCTCAGCAATTTCTCAGACAAAAGAAATCCAACGGGAGGGGTGGACCAGTGCTCACTCAAAGCCTGCCCATAAGCGAATGACGCAATGGACAGGCGTGGAAAAATTCACACATGCGCACGAAGGTTCAAGCTTGGCTGATATAATCACACGTGATTCAAATCCATATAGTTTTTGAAAAAAATAAAAAGGTACAATACTTTTTGGACAGACATCGTATTTTGTTGCACCACCTCTGGCTTTTATAACAGCTTGCAGTCTCTGAGGCATGGACTTAATGAGTGACAAACAGTACTCTTCATCAATCTGGCTCCAACTTTCTCTGATTGCTGTTGCCAGATCAGCTTTGCAGGTTGGAGCCTTGTCATGGACCATTTTCTTCAACTTCCACCAAAGATTTTCAATTGGATTAAGATCCGGACTACTTGCAGGCCATGACATTGACCCTATGTGTCTTTTTGCAAGGAATGTTTTCACAGTTTTTGCTCTATGGCAAGATGCCTTATCATCTTGAAAAATGATTTCATCATCCCCAAACATCCTTTCAATTGATGGGATAAGAAAAGTGTCCAAAATATCAATGTAAACTTGTGCATTTATTGATGATGTAATGACAGCCATCTCCCCAGTGCCTTTACCTGACATGGAGCCCCATATCATCAATGACTGTGGAAATTTACATGTTCTCTTCAGGCAGTCATCTTTATAAATGTCATTGGAACGGCACCAAACAAAAGTTCCAGCATCATCACCTTGCCCAATGCAGATTCGAGATTCATCACTGAATATGACTTTCATCCAGTCATCCACAGTCCACGATTGCTTTTCCTTAGCCCATTGTAATCTTGTTTTTTTCTCTTTAGGTGTTAATGATGGCTTTCGTTTAGCTTTTCTGTATGTAAATCCCATTTCCTTTAGGCGGTTTCTTACAGTTCGGTCACAGACGTTGACTCCAGTTTCCTCCCATTCGTTCCTCATTTGTTTTGTTGTGCATTTTCGATTTTTGAGACATATTACTTTAAGTTTTCTGTCTTGACACTTTGATGTCTTCCTTGGTCTACCAGTATGTTTGCCTTTAACAACCTTCCCATGTTGTTTGTATTTGGTCCAGAGTTTAGACACAGCTGACTGTGAACAACCAACATCTTTTGCAACATTGCGTGATGATGTACCCTCTTTTAAGAGTTTGCTAATCCTCTCCTTTGTTTCAATTGACATCTCTCGTGTTGGAGCCATGATTCATGTCAGTCCAGCTCTCCAAGGTGTGATCACTCCTTTATAGATGTAGACTAACGAGCAGATCTGATTTGATGCAGGTGTTAGTTTTGGGGATGAAAATTTACAGGGTGATTCCATATTTTTTTCCCTCTGCTTGGTCTAAAAAAGTAACCGTTACTGACTGCCACAATTATTTTTCCTGATTTCTTATAGTGTTTCTTAAAGCCAGAAAGTTGCCATTTGAAATGACTTTAGTTTTGTGTCATGTCTGTGATCTGCTTTTTTTTCTACAAAATTAAACAACTGTGATTCCATAATAATAAACAATAAATTGTTCCATAATAAACAATCAATCAATCAATCAATCAATTTTTTTATATAGCGCCAAATCACAACAAACAGTTGCCCCAAGGCGCTTTAACAACTGAATGAACATCCTCCGAGGCCGGTGATTCCATAATTTTTGCCAAGGGTTGTAGTGGCAGAAACCACTGATCTCTACAAAACAGATCGGTGTAGAAACCACTGATCTAAAACAGACTGAACCATTTAGAAATTAAAGCGTTCACTCAGATCAACTGTGCTAAAAAGCTAAGCTAACGTTAGCTGATCATTAAACCTTCACAGCAGTTCAGTAAACGTCACGTTTTATTTTTACATTATTCTCTTCTCAATAAAGTTGCAGAACTAAATTCCGTTGGGCAAACTGGGACTTCGCATATATCCAAAAAGTGTGAGATTTCGGACTGAGTGGATTTGCTCCATCACCCCGGCTGCCTGCCTCGCTCTGCCTAGTGATGATGCCTGAAGGACGGCTTGTCCGTGTAGGTCGGCCCGCTGTCGCGGTTCGATCGATATCCCACCAAGTCGTCAGTCCTCCCTCGGTCGGCGTCACTCCGAAAAGTAGCTGAAAAAAGCTTCTCCCAGCAGGGTGATGAGAGAATCGTTTTATTGCTGTTTTTTAACAGCTTTTTTGTGGTTCCGGCGACCCAAATTCAAGATGGCAATCGCTGAACTTTTTTCAGGTTGTGGAAACGGCCAGAGTGTGACATGGAAATCTCCGCCCCCTTGCCGCTTCCGCTGGGACACGTTGACGGATTGACCTGAAGTATTCAGTGTGAAAGGCCCATAACACAGCTGGAACATTCATTATTATATTTTCAGATCTAGCAATGTTTCATGAACTCTAGTTGGGGTTTACATATCTAGCCTAGGAGGCATGAGCAAACGATATGAAGAGATCAGAGGACATCCTGGTATGAAGATCTGTCCAACAGATCAATATGTAAGAACCAAGAATAATGAATAATGCTTTGTCTCTGTCGGCCCCTATTTCAAAATGCACAATTTCACAGAAATGAACCATGTTTGGCTGCATTAAAATACACAAACATGAAATAAAACAAAAGCCAGTGTCAAGTGATCTGCACTCTTGCTTTGTTTAAGTAATCCAATAAGGTCACACCTTTCACCTTTGACGTCATACAGGAGGGTTCTCTTATGACACCACTTATCCAATGATATAAGTATTAATCTGACAATTTGTGTGATGAAGCTGTATTTATTCTGTATGGTGATCAAAAGCTGAAATACCAAAAGTTTTATGAGTGTTCAGGTTCTCTCGAAGTGTGACATGTGGAGGCAGGACATCTTCTAACGACGTGAATCCATGTCAAATTGTAACATCCATAAGTGAGGGCTGAAGCAGCTGCTGAAGCTTTGAATGAGGGACAGTGATGCACTCTTATGTCCTTCGCAGACTAAAACTGATGCACGGTTAAACATCGAGTGTGAGGCCTGGTCACACGGCACACGGAGACAGCTGAACGAAGGCAAAACAGTCATAAATCGCAGAGAAAAGGTGGGCGAATGATCCTGGACCTTCCCCATCACCGAAAATCCTGCAAATCAACAGTGCAAAACTGAAACTAATGAAACAAAAATGAAGCGAATGTCAACCTTGACGCTTTAAACAACATCAAAATGAAACATTCACGATGATGTGACCGACAGCGGGTATGAGACTGAGCGCAACCAGCCATGTCCTCATGTCCGAAGCACCTTCAGGGGCAGGATTTGGTTGTCTTGACAGCAGGTGAGAGATGTTTTTTGTCTGTACAACAACGTGTGTGCACACACAGGCCAGCCACAAGCGGTTGGAACAAGCATAAAGTAGTCGATAAAACATTCTTACCGCTATTGTTTCTGCATGACAACGTTGCTTTTCGTCCTTGTATCAGCGATACAAGGATATTACATGCAGCTCATCTGAACTTTAGTTATTGATTTGTTCAGATATAGTCAGTGGTGGGCACAGCTAACCAAAAAATTAGCTTTGATACCACATAATCAGCTAACTGAAAACTTATCTTTTATAAAGCTAAACCAATAAACCACCCAAAAAATGATCAGAAGCTACAGATAACCAATAAATTCCAGTATTGTCTCCGGTACACTTGCAACTACTCCTGTTTACTACATGGCTTCCAGCAGTGAAGCAGTTGAGAGGAGCAGCAAAGCTCAACTCTGTACTCAGTAACAGCGTTGCCATGAGGAAGAGGTCTTGGAAAATAAAGCATTGCTGACTTATGGTTTGGTTTATATAAATAAAATTAATACTGATAGAATAACTCCATTAATGTCAATTCTGTCATTTGTACAAAGTTAAAATATAACATATATCTTTTAATGTTGAATAATGCACTAATTCTGAAGTTTTTTAACCAACACAGACAGATGCCAAAGGATTATGGGTAATATGTGCCTCCGCTAACACTGATTGGTTGACTCATTCATTTTTTTTAAATACGAACACGTTAATGTGAGGCGTGTCGTGTGTTGGTGTTTACAGAAAAATGTGCTTTTGTAAAATATGCAATTTTTTTATTTGTAAAAAAAAAAAAAAGCCAAGTTGTAAAAAAAAAAGCCAAGTTGTAATTAGATAACCGTCTGATATAACCAGTGTCAAAATAAACAGAACACTGCCATGATCTACTGGTGCCCAAACACTCAGTACTTAAGCTGGGTTTACACTGTGCGAGTTTTGGCCCTTTTTCAGCCGATTTTTCACTTGTGCAAGAATTTTTTGGATCAGGCCTAGCTTCAGCTTAATCGCACGTCCTGCATCGTGTAGTATACATGGAGTAATGAGCTGCTTTTAACCTCTCACAACCACCTCCCGATTGGCAATTGTTTGGTCGGATGAAAATCGAGCCTGGTTAATATTCTGGTTGGCCGTCGTGAGGGTATCCCGCTGCTGAAGCGCTACAAGTGTCCAACCTCTCTCACTGTGCCTGTGCAAACACCGATGCGGAATTGGAGAGAGCATAAACAGTGATCATCTCTTTGGGAGACCAGCTTCTGTCCCCCCCCCCACCCCTTTCTTCAACTCGTGTAAATAAAGTTAGGAGAAAAAAGCTTCTGTTTAAGTTTTGCTTCTGGAAACATGAGTCCGATGTGTGGTTTTTGAACGTACAATGTGAGCAGTCAGATCGCATCAAAGCATCGGGCCGTATAGTGTGAGAACATAAATCGTGCACTCTGAACTTTTACACCGTGTGGTTTTGTCATACAGTTTGAGCTGGAGCCAAGTACAATGATTGAAAATATTGTACAGTGTCTGCCGAGCTTTAGGGCGAATACTGCCATGAACACTACTGGCCAGTAGATGGCAGTAGAGACCGTAAAAACGTGCCAAAACTAAATTCCAGATAATCCGTGTCTGCTATGTTTAAGCTGCATGGAATTTAATAAACGCAAACTGAATTTCAGACATCTTATATATATTACTCTGGAACAAAGACAACAGACAGTGTTTGACATACGCAGGACTCTAAATAGCAAACAGGAATCGATTGCAATGATTCCAACTGAAAATAATGGAGGCGCAACCTGAGCTTCGTCTGGCATTTTTACATAAAACAAACACAACAACAACATCTATAAACCCAGAGAATATATTCAGGAGAGTTTTAGGCACAATATACAAATAGTTTAATGCTGTTGTCCGTGTGGAGCCTGATCAGAGCGTCTCAAATGCATTTCTTCTGTCGTGAATATACTGAGATACCCATTATGCTCTCGGCCACACTAAAACCTTCAAAATTAGTGCATTACTTTAAAACTAAAACATATATCTGATATTTTCACTTCAGATGTGATGTTAATTTAAATAACTTGTCCGAAATTAGTTTGGTTAAAACTTTAACCATAAGTTAAAACTATATGCCTCTGGATGACTTGGGTGATATTGCCAGCGTATCAGTATGGGGTCAAAAGAAATGAGCCCCCCCATGACTAGTTCTTTGCCTGCAGAGGATAGAGCGGTTTCGTTTAGAACCAGCTCTCCTCTGTTTACAGAGAATAGAACTGCGCATCTACTACAAAACATTTAATAGGTAGGTACTCGACTGATTTTGGAGTTCACAAATGTTTGTAACTATTCAGTTTTGTTTACCACGTCTGCTAAAATACGTTAGCGGTCTAAAAATTATCGGACCAAAACTTATCGGAAGATAATTAGTCCAATAATGGTTATCTGAAAAGCTAATCCAATAATGAAAACATTATCTTTGATAATTAGCAGATTAGCAGAACTGTGCCCACCGCTGGATATTGTCAATGTTCGTGCAAGATGTCTGACTTGGGAGGCTGGATGAAGTTGGACGCAAACAATGAGGAACCGTCAAGACAGACAGTAAAACGGAATACAGACGTATTGAGATTGTTGTCGGATAGGGCTGCCACGACGAGTCGACTAGTCATGACTACGTCGACTATTGAAACAGTCGACAAATAATTTAGTAGTCGACGAGTCATTTGCTTTGAACCTTTAACCAATGAAGCAGTGCTTCAATCTGCTGCTTCGTTGGATCTTTGATTCGCTCCTCTTCAGAAGCGGCAACTCCGCTTCTTAACCCCTCTCAAAGCCATTAAAATATGTCAATCGTGAGTCACTTTTGTGTGGATTAAACTGACTAACTGGGACTCCTGTCTTGTGAAAAAGAAACAAGAATCACCCTCCGTTCCATTGCTTCAAACGCTGCACCGCCGAGTCAAGTTAGAAAGATAGAGTCCGCTCGGAATTAATAACTTCAAAGCGAATCAAATCATGACACCGCTTTCCAAACGTTGTAATACAAACTATAAATTGCAATTGATCCAAATGTTTGTTTTTTTCTCCCAAAATGAGATGTCCTGGCTGACGTGCAGCAGCCCAAGACTGTATGGCTGCAGATCTGCAGGCTCCAGCAGCCAGCTGAGCTCAGTTCAGATGTATGGAGAGCCGTTAATGACTGAAAGGACATGCTTTTGATAAAAACTACAGATTTTTTTTCTATGTCCAGAGATCAAGGATCCGCCATGCAGTTTATTTATGTCCCAAAATCAAGGATCCACTATGTAGACTTTATTTATGTCCAGAGATCAAGGATCCAGTGACCAATTTCATATTTACAACCCCAATTCCAATGAAGTTGGGACATTGTGTAAAATGTGAATAAAAACAGAACACGATTTGCAAATCCGCTTCAACCTATATTCAATTGAATACACCACAAAGACAAGATATTTAATGTTCAAACTGATAAACTTTATTGTTTTTGTGCAAATATTTGCTCATTTTGAAATGGATGCCTGCATCACATTTCAAATAAGCTGGGACAGTGGTATGTTTACCACTGTGTTACATCACCTTTCCTTCTAACAACACTCAGTGCATGGGAACTGAGGACACTAATTGTTGAAGCTTTGTAGGTAGAATCCTTTCCCATTCTTGCTTGATGTACGACTTCAGTTGTTCAACAGTCCGGGGTCTCTGTTGTCGTATTTTGCGCTTCAAAATGTGCCACACATTTTCAATAGGTGACAGGTCTGGACTGCAGGCAGGCCAGTCTAATACCAGTACTCTTTTACTATGAAGCCACACTGTTGTAACACGTGCAGAATGTGGCTTGTCATTGTCTTGTGAAATAAGCAGGGACGTCCCTGAAAGTTGATTGGATGACAGCATGTGTTGCTCCAAATCCTGAATGTACCTTTCAGCATTGATGGTGCCATCACAGATGTGTAAGTTGCCACGCCATGGGCACTAACACACCCCCATACCATTACAGATGCTGGCTTTAGAACTCTGCAGTGGGAACAATCTGGATGGTTTTCTTCCTGTTTTGTCCAGAGGACACAACGTGCATGATTTCCAAAGACAATTTGAAATGTGGACTCATCCGACCACAGCACACCGTTCCACTTTGCGTCTGTCCATTTCAAATGAGCTCAGGCCCAGAGAAGGCGGCAGCATTTCTGGATGTTGTTGATGTATGGCTTTCGCTTTGCATGGTAGAGTTTTAACTTGCACTTGTAGATGTAGTGACGACTTGTGTTAACTGACAATGGTTTTCTGAAGTGTTCCTGAGCCCACGCGGTAAGATCCTTTGCACAATGATGTTGGTTTTTAATGCAGTGCCATCTGAGGGATTGAAGGTCACGGGCATTCAATGTTGGTTCTCAGCTTTGCCGCTTATGTGTAGAAAGTTCTCCAGATTCTCTAAATCTTCTGATTATATTATGGACTGTAGATGATGGAATCCCTAAATTCCTTGCAACTGAATGTTGAGAAACATTGTTCTTAAACTGTTGGACTATTTTTTCATGCAGTTTTTTTACAAAGTTGTGATCCTCGCCCCATCTTTGCTTGTGAATGGCTGAGCCTTTTGGGGATGCTCCTTTTATACCCAATTATGACACTCACAATTAGTGTCCTCAGTTCCCAAATGTTTATTGAGTGTTGTTAGAAGGAAAGGTGATGTAACACAGTGGTAAACATACCACTATCCCAGCTTTTCTGAAACGTGTTGCAGGCATTCATTTCAAACTAAGCAAATATTTGCACAAAAACAATAAAGATTATCAGTTTGAACATTAAATATCTTGTCTTTGTGGTGTATTCAATTGAAAATGGGTTGAAGAGGATTTGCAGTTCTTTGTTTTCTGTTTTTATTTACATTTCACACGACATCCCAACTTCATTGGAATTGGGGTTGTATTTACTTAGACACAATAAAATGTTGTTGACACAAAAAACCTGTAAAGCCTACTTGTCTCACACAGAAAATTCACAGGAGGTATCGATAAGGGAATTGGATCGATAAGCAGAATCGATAATGGTATCAATATCAATAAAATGCGATAAGCTGCAATTTACTTTATTTCCAACTCGTCGACTAATTGCAAAAACAATCACTGACTAGTCGACTATCAAAATAGTTGTTTGTGACAGCTCTATCATCGGATTCATTCACATTTTTCAACAGTTTGAACATTCTGACGAAGTGCCAGCTAAAGGAACAAAGCTGGACCACGGTTAAATGATGTCTCTGAAAGTCAACGTGAGTCCAGATTTCTTGTTTCGTGTCCTTCATTCGTGCTGTGTGACCGGGGCTTGAACATTAATGGTCTTAAAAGGGGGGAAGTCACAGAATCATCGAATAAACAGAATTTTCTTGTAGAAGAAAGTCAATATTCTTGCTCCCAGCTGGGTCGTGTACCGGCTGCATCTTTTCCTGTTTCATGTGTTTACTAATTCATCAGCATGGAGGGTGCCAGCGAGTTCCTCAGACTCTACACTCCAGCGGTTACACACTTCCTGTTGTTGGACAAGAGAGGCAGGCTGCATTAAAGATGCATGTACAGACGTGGCTCAGAAAGCTGTAGCAAATGTTCATGTGTCCACACTGCACATACACTCGCCAGCATGCCTGAGTTGATGTGAAGCCTTCAACAGTCTTTGGAGTCTCCTTTGTTGTGATGCTTCTTCTAAATGAAACATCTTCAATGGATGATGAAACGAATATTTCATTTCTCATTAAAAATCACGCTAAAACATTCATGATGCTGGAAACAACTAGAGAGAAAATGCCTCATCACAGCAGCGAATGTTTTTAAACCATCAAGCGTGTTAAACAGTTTCATGGAAACTGGAAATAAAAAGAAATCATTCCTTTTCTAGTACCCTTTCAAACTGCTCATTCTATATAAATATCTCATCTGCCATCTCTCTGCACGGTACCCCTAGAAAAGATTGAAAATAATTTGACCATATGGACAAGTTAAACTAAGATGTGTCCTGTAATTAGTATCACAAGTGTCTTGAAACTTCTGAAACAGTCAGTGTGGCCTATTTAAAGGGTGAAAACGTGGGCCACAGACAGCTAAGGAGAGAGTTGTCTCTGGAGATTAGAAAGATGATTATAGACAAGTATGTTAAAGGTGAAGGATACAAGACCATCTCCAAGAAGTACGATGCTCCTGTGACTACTGTTGCACATAATATTCAATGCCCATATTCACAAAGCATCCTAAGGCTAAAAGTAGCTCTTAGTGACATCATTCTAAGAAAATCTTTGAATTCCTTGAATTCTAAGACCTTTTTTATACCCCCTTCACACATAACATGATTGAAGCCAACTGGCACACGAAGGAGGAATTGTATGCCACTCGCGAAAAATCTGAGCCGCCTCAAATGCCTTGTACAGCTGTCGCCACAACCATTCGTGCACACCAGTGGCTGAAAGACAGTGAATGCCCTGCGAGTGCCCATTTGACCCCCCTCTCGGCAGGTGTCGGACAAATTCAAGGTGCCACACATGAACATCCAACACCACTCACTGAGCTCTTAGAAAAGGCAGAGCTATTTGTGCAACCAGCATGACAGTAGAGAGCAGATGACCACATTTGAGCTGTCTGTGCAACACGAGTGTGGTGTAACGTAGCAACAAATGGGTGTGATTGTGCCAAACTCCAACACTCACATAAATAGCTTGTGGATTGTGTTGTCGTTCCCCCCCACTACACAGGGCTTGTGGAGTGTGTTGTTCCCCTCCCCACACACCATGAATCCAAAATTGTCAGCGGTGGCTGAGGGTCCCGGAGTCCCGGTTGCTGTCCAGCGCAGTGCGCTGCTGAAACAGCTGACCACTGTGTAGGGCAACTCAGCTGGTGAGCACACAATGCGCTTGTGTGGGCAAGTGCTCATGCCCTCATCACATGAAGACCAGCCAGTATCATGGTGTGAAGCCGGCCAGGCAGACTGATGTCACTTCCACCACGTAAATTGTAGTTTACATGACAGACAGAAGGAGTAGAAATTAAATAACAAACATAAAAGGCGTGAACTCATTCATGTATGAACTCCTAAAACTCCCACTACGAAACCAAATTATCTGAACGTCATATAATCATTGCTCATTGAATTTCGTCATCAAATTGCTTACTGTGATATGTCCTGTTATTTAACTCCTGCCTAAATATCTTAAACATTTGAAGTTTTCTGTGATTTTGTATGGTTTTACAGAGGGTGTCAGATCTGACCTGCAGAACTTACTCTTGAAGATTAGAGACTGATTTTAATATTCCCTATTGAATGACCCTAAAGTCAGCGATATTATACGAGGTCTGTCAATAAAGTATCGGACCATTGGCTGGGAAAAAAAAACTGGCTTACCTGGAGGGTTGGAAACCTAATCACCCTCGAAGTACTCTCCTTGGGACTCCACACACTTCTCCCAGAGGTGTCGCCACTGTTAGAAGCATTCCAAAAACGCCTTTTTCGGGATGGCACGCAGCTCCGCCGTCGTCGCAGCCATGATGTCCTCTCTTGTCTCAAATCGGGTTCCTTTTAATGGTATTTTAAGTTTTGGGAAGAGCCAGAAGTCGCAAGGGGCCATGTCAGGGGAGTAAGGTGCCTGTTGAACCACCAGAGTCTGGTTTTTGGTCAAATAAGTCTGAATTAAATGAGAGGAATGAGCTGGCGCGTTGTCGTGGTGGAGGCGCCAATTTCCTCTGGCCCACAACTCCGGTCTCTTGCGCCGCACACCATCACGTAGACGACGGAGGACATCCCTATAATACTCTTTTGTTATTGTTTGACCCTGTGGAGCGTACTCGTGGTGTACCACACCACGGGAGTAAAAAAAAACAGTCAGCATTTCCTTTATCTTGCTGCGCACTTGGCGCGCCTTCTTCGGTCTTGGCGACGTGGAATGCTTCCACTGTGACGACTGGAATTTCGTTTCCGGATCGTACCCATACACCCAGGACTCATCTCCGGTGATTATAGTGTCCATAAAGCTGGGATCAGTGTGAATGGAGTCCAGCATGTCCTGTGAGACTTCAACACGATGTTGCTTTTGCTCCGCCGTCAGCAACTTTGGCACGAACTTCGCCGCCACTCATGCCCAGATCTTCCGTCACGATGGAATGTGCCGAAGTCCTGTTAATGTCCACTTCCTCTGCAATTTCTCGGACAGTCACACGACGATCCCGCATAACCACAGCGTGCACTTTAGAAACGATCTCGTCATTTCGGCTCGTTGATGACCGACCGGAGCGCGGCTCGCTCTCCACCGTTACGCGCCCGTCTTTAAACCGGTTGTACCACTCCTTAATCCGTGTGATGCTCATGGCTTCATCTCCAAAAGTCGTGTGGATTTTCCGAATCGTTTCTGCCTGGCTGTCGCCAAGTTTCTGGCAGAACTTAATGCAGTAGCGCTGCTCCAAGCGTTCGGCGATTTTCTCTCAGGAAAAAATCCGACGAGGGGGGTGGAGCGCTCCTCCCACAAGCCGTGCTCACAGGCGAATGACGTCACCGACAGGCATGGAAAAACTCACGCATGCGCACGAGGGTTCAACCTTGTGTGATGCAATCGCAGGTGATTCAAATCCATATAATTTTTTAAAAAAATAAAATGGACCGTTACTTTATTGACAGACCTCGTAACCTTGTTATAATATCATTCAGTCATAGGTGCCCCCAGTATTCGAGGTAAATTATCCACCAGTGATAATTTCAATTATCATATACCTATAAATGATACGCCAATATGATTGGATAAAACACTAAAGAATAAATAGCAATACACCCTTTTCGCAGATGGGTAATATTTTTCATACCACCCGAGTAATCAGCCAATCAGGTGTCACGTACAATTCTTTCCACCTCGCTTAGAAAACAGCGCTTGGAACTTGAGGTGGATGGATGATAAAAGAAGCAAAACACCTTCGCAATTTATGTCGATATTTTGATGAATTTCTTCATTTACAGCAGCTTCATTAAACAAATGTACTCGAATGATTATCAGCACGACGGCGAGCTTACAGGCTAACCTCCGATAACACTAGAAGACAGTTGCCAGTTATGGCTTCTGAAACAAGGGAGGAAAAAAAAAGAAACAGCACCGTTCAGCTGAAGCATTAGTGGACATAAACTATTCTGTCTGTTAAGAGCTTCACCTCTTGTTCCACGTGTGTATTTCCCACTGGTGTCACGTACGTCCACTTCTTCAGGGTGTATAAAACCATATTCATTGGTGAACAACTTGATAACTGACAATATCCTAAAACACATATTATATTCTTCCTGATTCTGCTACATATGCATGGGAATTGAAATTAAAGACCAGTTGGAGTATCTTATATTTCTCTAAATGTCTCCCTAAATAATTTCCAGTCATCTACGATTACATTGGTCAACACGATTTTTCTTGCATGGAGTTTCTCAATGGATTTTGGATAATTTGGGGTCGCTGAATCCAAATCTGGTGTTAGTTTTTGCCAATCACATCACGTTTTTGAGATATGAAAACATATTTCTCATATCAAGCACCGAAGCAAACAGCTGCAGTCTCGCACACCTCTTCAGTGCCATAAACAATATTATGGCTTTTGTTGCCATTTCACAAACCTGGTTTAAAACTATGCTTCTGCAGCTGCTTTTGTGCATGATTTGTGGCATCAAACACGTGAGTGAATGAGGAACTTTTGCGTAATCCATCAGTACAGAACATGCAGATTGCAAAAAAATGTGATGTGATAGAATCCGAATCTGAGCTCAGATTTGGATTCAGCACCCCAAAATTACCCCAAATCAGTTCTCAAAGTCCGTGCAAGATTTTTTTTTTTTTTTGACCAGTGTAATTTACAAATTCTAGCTGTTGAGCGAAACTGTGCTGTCTTCTTTGTATGTGCATAGGCCCCATAAGAAAACACAGGCAGTGGTTGAGCGGGGTTATTGGACAGCTGAAACTAAGGTTCCACGTGTTGAACGAAGAAGTGATTCACCTCAAAATGTCTGCAAAATAATAATCTGCTGTGCAGTTCTCCACAACATCTGTAAGACAGGACAAATCCCAGAACGTCCCGATGGACGGCCAGGATGGCAGTGGTGACGCGGATGATGAAGATGTTGATCCTCAGCAGTAGGGGAATGTCGCTCTGACTGGGAATCCTTACGGAGCTCAATTTACAGAGTTGCACTTTAGGTAATTTCCAATGTAATGGTATAATGGTGGCTGTATTGAACCAACATAGGTAAACATTCAAAACGTGTTAAAGACACACGATGCATAATTTCTATTTATCAGCCAATTTATTTTTCAGATGCTCAATTCTGAGTCTGTAATACTCCTGTAAAAGAAGGAGTTTTTGTGCTGTTTGAGGACATCCATCTCAGCCTCCAACTTCTACGGATGGTGTTGGTGAAGGAGCAGGAGCCATCTCAGGATGAACGTGGGCCTGTGATGTGGACCGCCACGGTTCCTCTGTTGGCTGAGAGCTGCAGAAAAGAGGAACTATTAATCAGCCTTGTTTATTATTATTGCTTTTTTTTATTGCTTTCATGTATTTCACATGTCAAACATGGCTACACAATAAAGTATAAATATCGGCGATGCTATAAGCTGTGGCCTCCTACTGTAAATTAATGATTTTTTTCTTGATATTGTGTCACTCCTACCTCGTAAAATTCAATTTGTCCTAACTTTGACGCAGTTCTGCCAGCTGAGACATGGAGCTATCAATGTCCTCCTTCAGGCCGGTGATGCTGGTGTCGGACTTTCTCAACATGCTAAACACACTGTTTGCCACCTTCGACAGTTGTTTAGCTGGTGATCCACCCCTAAACAGCCCAGAAGATGAGCTGTAAATTCTGTAACATTCATACAAATAATATCAAAGTAAGCGATGACAGCAGCCCTAACCCTAAATGGTTGTCTGCAACACTCACCTGTTTGAGAAGAAGTTCATTTGTGTGCTGTAATCTCTGCTCTCACTTTGGATTGTAGCATGTACCAGTGCTTCTCACACTCATCACTTGTGCGCACAATGTGAGGGATCGATGCATTGATTTGTCAGGCAATGTGCTCCCAAGTCTGCCTCTTCTCTTGTGCCGTGATCTTGGGATCCAGTTTCCCTCTTAAAAGTATTTTATCTTCCTCAACGAGCTGTGCCAACAGCAGGCACTGCTCTTCTGTCCACTTGGGCTTTCTAGTTCTTTTTTTTAATCTATTTTGTTATTTGTTTTGGTCATTCTGCCAAATTAACGGCTTTTCAAGAGGATGGCAACAATCACAGGAATACTGACAGCTGAGTCTGCGTCCAACATAAATATCAAATATATTAAGTAATAAAAGTAATAAAATTACCCACATGGAGAGTAAACGCAACAAAAACAAATCAATATAATAATCGCTATGTGAATGAGGTGCGTTCAAACATTTTGAAGCTGTGACATAAAATGACATAAAATTATTTTCACAATTACACATTTCTTAATACAGTTCAGTTTATATGATCAATTGATTTTACTGGCTATTCATCACAAGGAGCGCGGAGCACATTTGTTTGTTTTTTTATCTTTCCCTTTTTGTGACAACCAATCACAGCTTTTAGAAGACTGCATCATACTTAGCAACGGGGTCAACCAAACTGCCCCATGAACAAAGTTTCTGTCCACTCCTTGCTCAGAGTTGGTCTCAGAAACTTCCTGGATTACTCTAAAACATAAGACTAGTGCGTTGCCTGTGGGGATCCACGGGTTCTAGATTGGGTGGTGTTTATAAAACAGACAGCTGACATTTTTTAAGAGTGGAAATAAATTATACAAAGTTTCTATAATGAGTTGGAATGGCATGTGAATCCAGAATGTTTTTAGAAACTTAGACCTCAACAGTTTTTAGAAGAACTCAACCCTTTTATTTCCTGCTATTTACACAATTTTTGAATGTTAATTTACTGTCTTAATGTATTTATAAGTTGTTTATATTCTTGATATCATATACACACTATTAGTATTATCACACTATTATTATTATTATTATTATTACTATTATTGTTGTTGTTATTATTATTATTATTATTATTATTATTATTATTATTATTTTATTACTTCTATTTTGTCATTTGATTTTAAAAATGGACCACAATGGAAATAAATGTTTTCACTTTCTTGTGTCATTCATGTATTTTTAACGCATTCAGAATTATATTATTTACTTCTATGGAGCTTATTAAATAAAATCATGTACTCACTTTTTTAATATATAGATGATTTACAGCCCCCTGCTAAGATGGCATGTGAGTCCAGAATGTAATTATCAATGCCCATTGTTCAGTGTTGGTAATATGTGTAGTTTCTCCAACATACATACACCGTGGCATGTTGAACAGAGCTCAAGTGGGTGGCGTGACATTCAGATCACCCGCTGCATGATATGATCTGATGGTCCATTTCACTGCTCACTGCAGCCCATTGCAACAGCGATATATGTATTTAATGTATGTCCATTTGAAGACAGGAAGCAGACACACGTGCGTCATAGTGGACAGTTGTTAGTTCATGTCCATCCAAACACAGTACATGTTCCCCAGCTGTGACATCCAGAACCACAGATCTCCTCAGCCACTCTTGTCAGCAGCCACACCCTCTGTCAGTTCAACGCACACACCAATGTGTCACTGTGTCTGTTTGCAAAGCCACACTCATGGGGCACTTAGACAAATTTCACATTCAGCTCGACAGTGATCGTCTGCTGACTGTTGTTGTGCTAATAATGCCAATGCCAACACATTTTCTAAGTGCCATGCGAGATGTTCATGTGTGTCACCTGGAATTTGGCTGACACCTGCCAGGAGACGGTTCGATGGGCTCTCACAGCACACACTCTGTCTTTCAGCCACTGGTATGCACAAATACGAGGTCTGTTAGAAAAGTATCCGACCTTTTTATTTTTTTTCAAAAACCTGATGGATTTGAATCAAGTGTGCTTGCATGAGCCAACCTTGAACCTTTGTGCGCATGAGAATTCAACACAGTGGCGCTTTTGCTCCGTCAGCAGCTTCATGCCGAAACCATCTGCATTAATTTCGCTGCAAATCTTTTCATGGCCAAATCTTCTGTCACAGTGGAATGTGTCGAAAAAGTGCTGATGTCCACCTCTTCCACAATTTCTCGGATAGTCACACGACGGTCCTGCATCACCACAGCGTTCACTTTGGAAATGATCTGGTCATTTCAGCATGCTGATGCCGCCCGGAGTGCGGCTCGCTCTTCACCTCTGTGCAGACATCTTTAAACCGGTTGTACCGCTCCTTAATCTGTGTGATGCCCATAGGATCGTCACTGAAAGCCGTCTGAATAATCCGAATGGTTTCCACCTGGCTGTCGCCCAGTTTCTGGCAAAATTTGATGCAGTCGCACTGCTCCAGTCTTTCCGCCATTTTCCTTGAAATGAAAATCCGACGAGACACTACACCCGTCCTCACACAAAGGCTGCTTACCAGCAAATGACGCAATCGACAGGAGTGAAAAAATTCACGCATGTGCACGAAGGTTCAATGTTGGCTCATGCAAGCACACGTGTTTCAAATCCATCAGGTTTTTGCAAAAAATAAAAAGGTCGGATACTTTTCTAACAGACCTCGTAGTTGTAGCTACAGGTGTACGAGGCATTAGAAGCGGCTATGATTTTTCATGTATTGCATATGATTCCTGCTTCATGTGCACTTCATGTGCAATTTAACCAAATTCGCACTATGCGTGAAGAGGCTCTAAGGAAGGACAAAACTGGCTCATTCACAAAAATGGTACAGCTTTTGATGTCCATATTCATGGCAGACTGTTCTATTCAAATATGGTTGCAGAAGAGATTAATGAGTGTAGCGCCTGCTATGACATTCCAATGTTGCATGAAACATTAGGTCATTGTAATTATGATGATGTGTTAAAGTTGGAAAGTGTCACAGTTGGGATGCCTACTAAACACAAATGTCCCTTCATGGACAGTGACATGAGACCTTCTAACTGGGCAAAATATTGATTGATAAATTGAAATTGAAATTGAAAAGAAGCTATGAGTTCACCAGAATCAGAGCAGTGGGTTAAGGCTATGAAGGATTAAATGGATTCTTTGATAGAGAATAATACTTTTACCCAACAACATTACCCAAGGGCAAACAAGCAGTTGATGGGTATACGCTGTCAAAGAAAATCCAGTTGAGACCATTTACAAAGCCAGATATGTAGCAAAAGGCTATAGTCAAGTTGCTGGCATTGACTATAATGAAACTTTTTCTCCGACTGCTGATATGACATCTGATCTGTACGTATTTTGATGCAGCTTGCAGCTCAATATGATTTAGAATTACATCAAATGGATGTCAGAACAGCATATCGACACACGCCTGGTGATTGGTATTCATGGATTTATTGGACCTGAAGGATTTGAGGCAGAATCAAAGATATTAATTAAAAAGTGTTTTTTGCAGAACTCAGCTGACTGTTGCACTTACAGTAAACCAACTGAAAATGAGACGGTCATTTTGATTGTTTGGATTGATGATATTATTATTGCAACAAGTGATGATCAAATACTCAAAAGCGTTGACACTGACAGTGAACATATGGTCCCACTCTGGCCAGAGTAGGACCATATGTACCCTGGTAGTGTTAATTTAACTCTAACAGTGCTAGTTTTACACTGATGATTTTACTGTGCAGGTTTTGTTTTGCACACTTTGATTTGTATAGTGTGAACACAAAAGGGCACAAATTCAACATTTTAAAAGCTGTTTTTTTTTTTAAGCAGTTGCCCTCAGTGAATGTTATGAAAATGTATTCTACCACTGCATGCAGTTTGCTGAATTCAGAAAATGAATTCATTGAATTCATTGTTGTTGTTTTTTTTTTTTCTCTGCAAGATGGAGAATAGAATGTGGTCAGAAGGAGAGAAAACATGATCCCTTGAAATGTGGAGCTAATATTTTGATGCTGTTTCTTAAAAACCTTTGCTCTGCTCATCCATCCTCCAGCTCTTCATACACATTAGAGGTTCAGATGTTATATGAGGGATTGGCGAGCAGGTTTTTAGCATGCAAGAACTGATCAATTTTACTTTACGTTGGTTACTTTGTTAAAGAACATAAAAATGGATATCTGCAGTTGTTGGTATAAAAATTCAAACAGTATCTTGCGAGCGATGAGACACAGAGAAAAACAGAAATGATGGATGGGGGTGTTGCTGGGTTCGGACTAGAATACTGATGCCTTGCGGATTTGGCTGCTGTCACACCTCAACCAGGTTCAGCACACAGATGTGCCGGGCTCACAGCGGGTGATTGTTTAGGCCGTGACAGCACCTCCACGTTATTATTGTGAAGGAACGTGTGGGTCACCCTGGCTGTTTGTGGACAAGCACGGAATCTTCATTTATCTGAAAAAAAATGATTCTTGCCCACCGTTTGTTGCCTGTGTGACGTCCAGCTGCAGCACGTTGCTGCCTTACACATCCTGCTGGTATATTAAAATCTGGCCCTGATATGGCACTGAAAAGTTTTTGACAATGCTGAATAAAATATCTGCTTTTGTAAGTTGTAACATTGGACATTTTTGAATAATAAATATTAATGTGAAAACCAGAAGCGGCCGTGCTGCAGCACTGGTGGATGTAAGCACCAATAATAGCTTATCTCGATGGTTTGAAAGGGAAAATAAATTTAAAATATTGTGCAGTTGAATGTATTTTAGAAGTAGCTCTTGGGTAATATGCCTGTGCTGGGATTGTCCTGTGACTCTAAAGTGGAATAAACGTGTTCAGAAAATGAATGGATCTTAGGTAATATTTTGGCTTCATTTAGAATTTAGTTCCACAGTAATAGTACTCATTGATAATCTCCCATTACAGTTCTTAAGACTTAATACTAGTCAACACGATTTTTCTGGCATGGAGTTTTTCAATGGATTTTGGGTAATTTGGGGCCGCTGAATCCAAATCTGGTGTTAGTTTTTGCCAAAAGCTTCAGTCTCGCACACCTCTTAACATAAACGATATTACGGCTCTTTGTTCACATTTCACAAACCTGGTTTAAAAACTATGCTTCTGAAGCTGCGTTTGTGCATGATTAGTGGCATCAAACTCGTGAGTGAATGAGCAACTTTTGCATAATCCATCAATACAGAGCATACAGATTGCAAAAAAAAGAAAAGTGATGTGATAGAATCTGAATCTGATCTGAGAAAATTACACCTTAAATCAGTTCTCAAAGTCCATGCAAGAAAAAAAATGACGAGTGTAATCACTATTGAGGTACACAACTGTAATTTTTTTCCCCCCCATTTAATTTTGTATTTTAATGTATCACAATGAAAGGAAGTAAGCCACCTATGTCTTGCTGACTGCACCTGATCCTGCAAGATGTCTGGAGTAAAGCAGAGTAGATCCTGATTAAGACTTGCCGAGGAGACCGCTGAGGAAAATTAGGAGGTGTGAGCAGCATGTAAGTAGAACTGGAGTTGGACTGGTGTAAAACAGTGCCGGTCAGTACGGAGTAAACTGTGGTTACCCGAGCAACTGGGGGCAACCAAAACCCATAAAAATCAATGAATTAAATAACTAACTAAAAAAGACAGAGTGGTCATCTCTGTGCAGAAGTAAAAGTTGAAATCTGAATTACATGCATATATGTTTATCTTACAATTAATGTATTACATGTTAAAGAAAATTAACAGCTTAAATCTAAAACAAAATTTCCAAATAATAAATACTGTTTATTCTTCTTTGTAGTTATCTAATTATTTGCTTGATAGATTTTAGATTTTGTCAACTGAATGTATTCTCAGTACAGTGCACCACTAGTGAGAGACAATAGATGTGTGATGAATGTGAATAGCAATAGCTGATTCTTAAATTATTCATAATTTATTTAGTTATTTAAAAAAAGCTAAGAAAATTGTTGAAATAATTTTCTGGAAGCACGGCTGTGAGTTATTTACATTTTCCATACACGGTAAACACACAGCAACGTGGTGGGTGGATCATTCATTTTCCATACTCTCTTACCCGTTATGGTGGGGTTGGAGCAGGTCCCAGCAGTCATGGGGTGTGAGGCGGGGTACACATGGACAGGATGCCAGTCTGTCGCATATAGACAAAAAACTCATTCACACTGGTGTGCACACATATGGTCAATTTAGATTCAACAATTCACTTAACATGCATGTCTTTGGAAGTGGGAGAAAACCAGAGAACCTACATGAACACGGGGAGAACACGCAAACTCCACACAGAAAGGCCACAGGTGGGAACACAGTGCTAACCACTAAGCCATCGTGGCACCCCTCAGTCATTTAACAGTTTACGATATTGACAGTTTCTCAAGATTCTCTGTGTATTCTGACCTGTCTCTACAGATGAGGGAGCACAGTGTATTGGGAACCTTCTCATTTGTCAGGTCCAGCCATAACAAAGGTAGTCTAGACCAAACATTGCCCGCAGGCCTCACACTGGACAACCATGGTTGAGAAAGAAGCCAAATTCATACGAAATCCTTTCTGCTGGTTTGTGTGGACGTGTGAGTGCATTATTTGTGTTGTTTTCTGATTTAGTACATTTCAGAAACTACACTTTCTGTACAAGCACTACAGTCTTAGCAGTACAGAGAATATTCAAGGTATCCAGATCTTAATCTAGTTGTGTGAAGAAGTCAGCTACACCACTGGTTGTTTTTAATTTCCAAATACAGCATCCAAATATAAAAGGCATGCTTCATATGAGGGGTTCTGTTGTGTGGGCCGCCAGAAGAGGAGGTACTGCTGGCCCACCACCAGAGGGCGCCCTGCCTGAAGTGCGGGCTTCAGGCACGAGAGGGCGCTGCCGCCACAGACACAGCCGGGGGTGACAGCTGTCACTCATTATCTCTTGACAGCTGTCATCCATTCATCTCACTCCATAAAACCCGGACGTCATCTCCACCTCATTGCCGAGATATCGTCGAACCGTTCAGGTACTATTCTCAGCCTTAAAGTAAACTGTGTGTCAGTCTGAACTCTTTTTTGCAGCCGCTTTCCTGTGGTGTTCCTTATCTGAGAGACCGGCGTTTGGTGTGATCAGCGACGGCTTCGCTTCACACCTCTACCAGATAAGTGGGTAGACAGGAGCTGCACGAGTGTGTGTTAGAGGTGGAGGTGGAATTCCCACCGTGGTTGTTACTGGGTGTGCACACACCCATATCTTATTCTCTCTGCTCCCTGCCAGCAGTACCAGATCCGACCTTCGAAGACGGTGGCCACCTGGGGACTCGGGACTTGGCGGCTCCAGTATTCTCCGGGTTCGGTGGCGGAGGAAATCGTGTGGTTCCGGTTCATCTCAGGACAGACGTCTTCTATCCTCGAGCCTGCCCACACGTCACCCTTGTGATTGACTATCTGCAAAATTTCTCATTCCTCTGTGTTGTGCTCATTCACAACAGTAAAGTGTTCATATTCGACTCTTTCATTGTCCGTTCATTTACGCCCCCTGTTGTGGGTCCGTGTCACTACACTTTCACAACAGGTTCAGATGCAAATTCATTTTTTTTAATGGAAAAAAACTGCAGTTTAAAATGTAGATTTAAAGGTGAACACATTAAAAAAATGCACAGATTTCCATATATAAATTGGAAAGCGTTTGTTCAAATTGTTTAATATTTTGCACACAGATAGTAACTTAAAGGAAAAGAAAAGTTAACATAATTCATGTTTGGGTTGGTAGATTATGATATTGAGACCCCATATGAAAAGTTGTAGGTATATGTGATCATTTATGTTAAAGATATGAGCGTTTTACTATGGCTGGTCTAAAGCCACCAGCAGGTGGCCATGCCGGCTGCTATAACAGCCATGTGTAACGTCACATGGGCACAGAACTTCACAACTCCGCCAATGTCTCTCTTCAGTATAGAAGGGGAAAAGCACGTAAGCGGCAATCAACATCCTGGATCCTAGATTGGTATCAGGTTCCGATACTGATGGAATTCGCAGATCGGAATTTCTCGATCCATCCTGCGGGATTTTCCGGTACTGGAGAGAAACCACATCTGTGAAACCTCTCTCGCGCTACCTCCTCTCTGCTTGTTGCTGTTTACTGCTGAATGGGAGGAGAGGAGGAGGAGGGTTGAGGTTTCTGCGCTGATGCCGAGCTGTTTTTTCTGCGCACTGCAACCGAAACAAATTTTTAGCCGCTGCCCGGCTCTCGGGTTTAAATAGTCTGTGCACCAAGCATGGATTTTCCAAAAAATGAATTGAATTGTGACTGAAAAATCAGCCACTTCAATGCTGTGAAATGCTTTAACAGCAGCTGAGAACACAGCTGAGGAGGACAGCCGAACAGAGATTCACTTTCTCTCCGCTGAATGGGGGTAAACCACCATCCTTCAGTGTGTATCCAGAGTTACTCACGTGAGCGCCACTGATGATACATTTAGAAAGAAAGTTTATTTCACAGTTGAAAGGCTTCGTGTTTGCTCAGCAGGAAAACGGCGAGCGAGGGAGGGAGAGAGAGAGGGGGAGAGAGAGCGAGGGAGGGAGAGAGAGGGAGAGAGAACAAGGAAGAAAGAGACAGAGAGAGGGGAGAGAGAGTGAGGGCGAGAGCAAGGGAGAGAGGACTTTTACATCAGCGTGTTGAATTTCGGGAGGGATTTATTAAGTTATGTGTGAAGTTACGTGTGAATTTGCCTCACGTGGACAAAACTACTATATTGGTGGTTTTGATGGATGTGGAAGTCGAAAAACTGGTGGTGTTTCTACCATGTAAGTTTTTTGTCTGCTGCAGACTCTGTGGGTTGATGTCGGTTTGAACCTACTAAACTTATACTTATTTCCAGTCCTTCCAATATTATGAATCCAGTTGTTTCTAAGCATTGGATTCTTAGGAAAAACATAGAAGTTCACGTTTGTCCCTGAGATGGTTATTGAAACATCCAGGGACACAAGAAGTAATCCCCTATATTCTGAGCCTTTTGTTTACTTCTGGAGCATGTCTGTGCGTTCACAGCTGGCACGCATTTCCCACAATCCCCTGCATGACCAAGATCCGATTTGGCGGATATGCAATCCCCCTATTAAATGCTGTGCTACACATTATTCGCAGAGGATGCTCAGCACAGGAATGTGCTTTTTTTTTACCTTCTGGGTTAACATTCTAAACATTTTTTGTACCAGTGTACTGATACCAAAGGGTAAAATTTCATGATCTCACAAATGGAAACATGGTTTGGTTAAAACCTAACGCACTACAAGTTATCTTTAAAGTCTCAATTTTATATTGTTCCCTGTTTCCTTTAAATACACTTGATTAATCACAAAATGAGTGGAATGCTTGATTAATAAGACTATTTTAACTAATCAAAAAGTGTTTTGATGGTTTTGAGTGTTCACGATTCCATGGACAAATGAGGCAGAGGACCCGGGTCCCCGTCTACAGGTAGACCTGGATGGAGGGCCTGTCAACGATCACCTGGTGGCTGGGCTTGCCACGGAGCCTGACCAGACTCAAACCAAAGTGGCAATGTGGACTTTCCATCTCCACTCTGTGGGCTCACCACCCACAGGGGAACTGCTGGGGTTGGAGGCACTCTCCCATTGATGGCAGTGAAAGTCGAGGGCCTTGACGGACCAGGCCTGGCCGGAAGAACCTAGCTCTGGGGGGATGGAACGTTACCTTGCTGTGGGGGAAGGAGACTGAACTTGTGCAAGAATTGGAGCACTACCAGTTAGATCTGGTGGGCCTCACCTCCAAGCACAGCCTCAACTCCTTGATAGTGGTTGGACGTTACTCTTCTCTGGAGTTACCCAGAGTGTGAGGTGACAGGCGGGTGTGGGGATACTCATGTGCCCCTGGGTGAGCACCAATGCATTGGAGTTTACCCCAGTAGATGAGAGGGTCACCTCCCTGTGCCTTCGGGTTGTGGGGGGAAAAACTCTGTATTTTCTGCGTTTGCACCGAACAGGAGTTTGGAGTATTCAGCCTTCTTGGAGTCCCTGACTGGAGTCCTGCATGGGGCTCCAGTGGGGAAATCCATTGTTCTGCTGCAGTGGCAAAGCCCTGGGGGTTGATGAGATCCACATCTACATGTGTTTTGTGGACTTGGAGAAGGAGTATGATAAGGTACCCCAGGAGATACTGTGGGAGGTGCTGCGGGAGTATGGAGTGAGGGGGTCCCTGGTTTTATCTGCATGTGACCTCCAACACTCACTGGATCAGTTTGCAGCTGAGTGGAGCAGCTGGGATAAGGATCAGCACCTCTAAATCTGAGGCCATGGTTCTTAGCAGGAAGCCCATGGATTGCCTACTCCAGGTAGGGAATGAGGTCTTGCCCCAAGTAAAGGAGTTCAAGTACCTTGGGGTCTTGTTCACAAGTGAGGGGACAATGGAGGGTGAGATTGGCCGGAGAATCAGCACAGCAGGGGTGGTGTTGCATTTGCTTTACTGTTCTGATATGACAAAAAGAGAGTTGTGCTGAAAGGCAAAGCTCTCAATCTACCAGCCAATCTTTGTTCCTAATCTCATCTATGGTCATGAGGGTTGGATCATAACCAGCATAACTAGATGGGGTACAAGCGACCGAAATGGGCTTCCTCAGGAGGGTGGCTGGTGTCTCCCTTAGAGATAGGGTCAGAAGCTCTGTCATTCGTGAGGAGCTCAGACTTGAGACGCTGCTCCTTCGTGTTGAGAGGAGTCAGCTGAGGTGGATCGGGCATCTGGTAATGATGCCTCCTGAGCGCCTCACTAGGGAGGTGTTCCAGGCATATCCAGCTTCGAGGAGACCCCCAGGGAAGACTCAGGACTAGGTGGAGAGATTATATCTCCATACCGGCCTGGGATCGCCTCAGGATCCACCCGTCAAAGATGTCAAATGTGGCCCGGGAAAGGGAAGTCTGGGGTCTCTTACTGGAGCAGTTGCCCCTGCAACCTGATCCTGGATTAGCAGTTGAGATGAGTGATGAGTGACAGTGAGTGTTTTCATGGATTTTAAACACTCGGAGTGAGTCACTCTGTTCGAAGCAGGATTCAAAAAGCTTGTGAGATTATTATGCAGTGATGAGCGGTGGCTCATGGTGACTAAACTGATGGTGCAATTTTTCCAGATTTGTGTGACGTCAAAGCCAAGCTGAATGGTGGGAATAGAATGATTTGTGTGAAAAACCTTGGACGGCAGGTGTGAGGTGGGTGGTACTGAGGAGCTCATCATGAGACACGGAGCATCTTGGAAACATTAATAGCCTCTGATGAATTCCATTTTTTTCCCCTGTTTATATTTTCAGCAGTATCCTGGAAGCTGCCAAGGTTAACCAGCAAATAGGAAAAGAATACTTTGCTCCTCAGTATATTTTGAAGTTGACAAAAGGTGATATTTTCAAAAAGAGACACAGAGAAAGAATGTGATGGTGAATAAATGTCTCCTTTATGTGATATTTTGACACATTTTACTGTTGTTTCACATCAAGATATCAGCTTCATTTAATTTTACTGTTTTACTGGATTTGCCTGACAGACTTTGACAGACCTATCCCTTTGTGTTTAGTGTTTTCAGATGACTTCTGTAGTGATTTAGCATGACATAAATGAATTGAATTGAATGAATTGCACTTTGCATGTATGTATTGCTGTGGAATGAGTACAAACATGTACAATTCTTTTAGTGGTGCCTATGTATCAGAGTAAAATATTCCATTCATATTAATTCCTGCATTTCAAGTGCATAAAGATCAAGGCTTTGAGCTAGATCAAAGAACAAAACTGAAGTAATTTTACATTTCCATATTAACTAGAGTTGTAAAATTTCTCTACTTTCTAATTCCACAAATTTTTACCTTGGCAAAAATTTTCAAGGTCAAAGTCCTGTTAGAAGTGAGTTTTCATAAGCTAAATTTTTGTGTGTGTGTGTGTGTGTGTATGTGTGTGTGTGTGTGTGTGTGTGTGTGTGTGTGCTTTGTCAGGTTTTTTTCAACTCTTTGGTTTCTAAATTCTTTTTCAGATAGTTTTCACAGAACATTGGTTAGGGCCCCTTCACATGAATGTACGAATGTGGTTGAATTGCGCATGAAGTGCGTATAAAGCAGGAATCGTATGCAATACGTGTAAAATGGCTGTAGTAGCTGTAATAGTAGCTGCCTCCAACACTTCGTACACCTGTTGCTCCAACTATTTGTGCACACCAGAGGCTGAAAGACAGAGTGTGCACTGTGAGAGCCCATCGAATCCTCTCGCAGTAGGTGTCGGCCAAATGCCAGATGACACACACAAACATCTAACACCGCTCGCATGGCACTTAGAAAATGTGTGGCCATTCACGCTATTAGCACAACAGTCAGCAGACGATCACTGTCAAGCTGGATGTGAAATTTGTCTAAGTGCCCCAAGAGTGTGGCTTTGCAAACAGACACAGTGCCACGTTGTTGTGTGCACTGAACTGACAGGGGGTGTGTCCGCCAACAGGAGTGGCTGTGGAGATCTGTGGTTCTGGACATCCCAGCTGGAGAACACGTAATGTGTTTGGACAGACATGAACTAACAACTGTCCGCTGTGATGCACGTGTGTCTGCTTGCTGTCCTCACATGGACATATAGAAAAATATATATCACTGTTGCAATGGGCTGCAGCGAGCACACACATGGCGTGCTCATTGACAGGCTACCCCAGGTGAAACAGAACGTCACATCATAAAATGCAGTGGACGATCTGAATGCCGCGTCACCCACGTGAGCTCTATTCCACATGATGTCTGTCCTGCAGCACGCCGTCCACTAGACACGCGTCAGGCCGGACATGTGCGCGGGGCCGGCAGGACATGCCGCCAGCAGATGTGGACATGATAAGAGCGTGATAAGAGCGTCCTGCTTCTCATTCATGTCATTTCATAACTGTACATCTGTGACCATGGGTCATCTACAGAGGAACAGATGGATCATACTTGTATTGCCCGCTTGATAAGAGGGATTCAATAAATTCAGTGTTTTTATATGATGTGTGGTTGTATTGTTTTTTTAAATATGTAGATGTCCTTCTTGATATCAGGCTTTTCCCCACATCTTTTACAGGACAGCAATGGTAGCTCAGTGGTAAAGTTTCTGACTGGCAATCAGAGCTTTTGGAAATTGCAGGTTTGAATCCCGTGAGTGGCAATGTATTTTTTATTTTAATTTTTCACAGCTGCTCGCACTGTGTTTGCCCATGCACAAAACCATTGCAGCGGCATCATACACGCCTGCTTATCAGCTCAATGTTTTTGTGGTACGCTCATACGAGCTGTTCCGACATGATTCGCCCTGAGTTGTACTTATTCATACTATGTGTGAGGGGCCCTCATCTCTGCTATGTACAATTTGTCATTTCTTTTTGTCACTTTGTTTCTGACTGATAACTAGAAAATAGACAAACAGGCAAACAGTAAATCCATAACAGAAAAATGAGAGTGACTGACAGTGACTTTTGATTGAGATGGAATGCAAAATGTACACCAAAGGGGCTTTTCAATATTAAATTCAAATCTCCACAAAATCCACAATCCAGATCAGATCCAGATCAATCTTTGCCAGGCAATAGTGAGTGCCAGTCTGCACCTCACTTTCAAATATGAGAGTGATTGGGGCACGTTTGATTAAGCTATAATGTAAACAATACATTAAATGGGGTTTTCAATGTTAAATTTTAATGGCCACAAAATCTGTAATCTGGACCAGATCAAACTTTGTCAGTCAGTAAAGGATACCATCCTACATAAAGCTCTCAAATATGAAAGAAATTAGATCATTTTTGACAGTTATTTTTGACAGTCAATGTTAAAGACAGGGATTTTTCCAATTTTCCAAGATTTTTCCTGGCTTTGCCTTTCGATGTGTTCTTGCCTATCAGGATATAAATATTCAGTAAAAATTGCATCATGATATATGAAAAATTGTGGGCCCCAGGCTGATCACAGACAAACAAGCAAACATTACCTCTTCTAACTTTGTTGGGAGAGGTAATAAAACAAAGTGTTAAATATATGACCACAATTTTTGGTGCCAAGAAGCAATAAAATACATTCTAACTTGCTATGAAGAGTGGTGCTTTTTCTCTGCGCAAGAACATGATGTCCACAAACCATTGTTCTTTATGTAAACAAGACGAGAAATGTTGTTTATAATATGTTTATAAAAAAGCTTTAACACTGACATCTTAGCTACAGAAATATACAAAAAAAAAGAAGGAATGGATAAAAAGGAAAAATATAACGCAATGCTAAAATACCCTCGGCCGTATGAGCATTGTCGTCTTTATAATTTGCAGTTTAATTAATTATTAAGATACTATTGTCTTATGTCCAAATTTACATGTTTCTTATGGATGAATGTTTAATAATAAAATGAATTTTAAAGGGTAGAAAGCATAGTAACATACTATGCCAGTATGCTAGCCATACGAAAGGGAAAATAAGTGCTTCTTAAGTCTGGACTTGAAAGTGAAAGGAGAGCAACTTACAGGTGGTTGTCCATGAATAAGTGTTGCCACCGTGTCAAACAAGAACTTTGAGTTATGCTTGTTTTTGTTGATCAAATCAGAGTAATAGGTCCGCTTTGTAGCCAGTAGTGAATGCTTATAGTCTAAGATAGCATCACACCACGCAAGGTGGAAAACGTCTCATTTTGAACTACGCCATTTTCGTTCTAGACCTCTAGCCTTATGCTTGAGGTCACGCAAGTAATCACTAAACCAAAGTGACTGTGTTTTCAGGGGGCGTGGTTTTAAAATAGGGTGCACAATTATATCGAGTGTAGTTTTGAGCGGTGAGTTTAAACTATCTGTCTACTGATTGGGCCTTTTCCAAACATGAAGCTAAGATATCAGGCAGTCTAGCTTTGAGTTGTAGTTGACAAGGTTGGGTAGGATTACTTTGAAAGAATACATGTGGATTACATGTATGTATATACATACATTTGGATTACTTGTAATCTGATTACTTTTGGATTACATTTCAAAGTAATCCTACCCAACCTTGGTAGTTGAGGAGTTGATGTGTCACCACGGTGATAAATAAGGTTGTTGTTCCACTAAACACGGCAGCGAAACTGTAAACCTAATAAGTGAATGATCAGAAATCATTGATCCAAGAGGCATGATGTCAATAATTGTGACAGCAATGCTATGTGTGAGAACCAAATCCAGGGTATTTCCACTAATGTGCGTCGAATCCTGAATGTATTGCTGGAATCCTAATGCATCCATAATTTCCATAAATGATTTGTAGATAACCAGAGAAATTGCACACGATGGTCACGGATCCATACAGCCATCCGTTTAGAAATGAAATGGTTGCTCAGCCTGTCGATGGCAGCTTCGGAGCGCGGCGCACCACCAGTCGTCTGGGCCATCCTTAAAGCGACAGTAACACTCCGTAATCTCTTTGAAGCCCATAAAATTTTCACCAAAAACCATCTGAATTTCTTGAATAGTGTCCACTTTGATGTCCCTCACAGTTTCTGAAAAAAATTTGATCAAGCAAAGCGGCAGTCTCTGAGCCATTCCTAAACAATGAAAAAAACGATGAGAGGGGTGGACCACTCCTCACTCAAAGCCTGCTCACAGGCGAATGACGCAACCGACAGGCGTGAAAAAACTCACGCATGCGCACGAAGGCTCAAGCTTGGCTGACGTAATCACATGTGATTCAAATCCATATGATTTTTTAAAAAAAATAATAAGGTCGGATACTTTTCTAATAGACCTCGTATTTGTCTGTCTCTTGCACTGCTTTTCTTCTTGTGTTTTCCCTGTCCTGCTCTCTCTTGCTCTTCTTCTTCTCATGGTTCGGCATGGGGGGGCATCTCCCTCTGTGCTGGACACACCCTGTCTCTGGAAGTTTCCTCACACTTGTCCCTGATTTCCTGCTCATTACCTGGGGCTTTATAAGCCTCATTGTGCGCCTGTATTCCTCGCCTGATCGATGTGCCTTGTGCCTCTTTCTAGCTCTGTTTCTCGTGGTTCTTGCCTTGACTGCCTCATCGTGTTTTTGACTACCTGCCTGTGTATCCGGACCATGCCCTTGCCTGATGATTGTGTTACTGTTGCTCTTTTTGGACTGCCTTTTTGTGTACCGACCCCTGCTTAGGAATCAAGTAAACGCCACTATTATACAGAGCTGTTCGTCCGCGTCCTGCAATTGTGTCCTGCCTGCTTTGCCAGTAGAACCTGATAGTTGGCAGAAAAGATGGGTGCGCCTTCCCCAGTAGGGTGAAGGCTGTCTGGCATCAGCAAGCCACGGCGACCCCAGAACGAAGGCCAGTTATCAACAAAACTAAAACCTTGCTGTCTACAAAATTGCACCAGCCATCTCATCTCAGCCTGGTCACAGGTACAGTCACACGGTACTTAATGAAGGGTAATGAAGCCCTGATGAAACAAGAAATCTGGACTTTTGTTGCCATTGTTTAACCTTCGCGCAGCCTCATTCCTGCAGCTGGAGCTTCATCAGGATTTTTAAACTGTTTAAAAATTTGAACGAAGGGCAACGAAAACCTCAATTCTTCCATGTTTCATTTTGCTGTCGTTCTCGAGGTTTTTTAATCGTGTGTTTAGTTTATGTAATGTTATTGTTTAGTTTGACTTCGTTCGACCAGCTGAATGTTTTCACACAGTGCAGAAGCCAGTTTGGGAGTGCTGAGGGTGCTGCTGCAGTCATGTACTGTTGGAAATTACAGGGCAAACCCAGCCTGTTTGCTTCAGATTTTTTTTTATCTGTGTGGGGGGTCAGCTTCAATGGGCTCAGGCACCTTATACAGGCCAGAATTAATCTCTGGATACAATTAATTATTTTGCCACAAGCAACTGCTGAATTTGAAACAACAAAAAAGTTGTGTAATTTCCAACAGTACTTGAATGCAGCATTAGCTACTGCGTGTTTGTTATTTTTTTATTGAATATAACAATATGAGTGTAGGAATGACAATCCAGCCCTTCTGTACATGTGGCAACAGGTAGATGTTTCAAAAGATTATATAAAGAGCTCTTCCGGAAGGAAGAATTCACGTTGTGGATCAGCTGCAGCTGGTGGAATAACCGCACATGTGAGTCAATGCGCTCTGATGTGTGCTTCACACGCTCTGATCAATTTACTGCTCTGATATATTTAATCATCTTTACACTTATATTTATTCCCCCTTTTACAGTTTTCTGTTATAAATCTAATACGGTGATACAGCAGTGACCACGGCACACCAGAGGTTTTTGTTTTGTTTTTTTAATTGGAGCAAGACAGAGTGCACAGTGTGTCGACAGACAGTGAGGATTCTGATGACGAAAGACATGATTCCTCTTTTGTTCTGGATGAGGAACCAGAGCAGGTGGTCCATGGATGTGCGCACAGATCTCCACAGCTTCTGTGTGTTTCTCAGTTTCTCCAGGACTCAGGCACTATGAGCTCCATCCCAGCGCCGAGTCCTGGAACTCAGAGATACAGACACACACTGCTCCAGCTGTGCCTCCAGGCGCCTTTCCTTTAAAGCGTCGAGATCGTTAGCTTCAGTTTTGTTAAGTTCCTCTTTTGTCCCTTTTGCACTCTTGCTTCACAGGCTGTTCGGTGATGAAGCTCTTTCATCCACCTTTTCTCAACAAATTGTGACTTTTTTTTACTTTTTCCCTTTGTTCAGGAATCGTCGTGTGCCGTGTGACTGGGCCATAAATGCCTCATCATTGCCCCGAGAGGGCAGGGGGCCAGAGACTATTAATTGACGCCGACACTTCCTTCTGGCAAGGTCACTAGTCCTCTCTATGACCATTTTTGTGACCTTGGAGTGCTTCATCCTGACATAATTGGCGCCAACGTGAATAGTGGCTATATCTAGTGTCATGTTCCTTTGTCTGTCTACCCTTCTGCAGCCTCAGTACCTTGAGATGAGAGGCAATACTGGGAGCTTTGGCCCCAGGAATACATTTAAAGTCAGCCAGCGTCTGTTACCTGACTTTGTGAGTGATAGAATCCCCTATCACTAAACCTCGGCATTTCAGCCTGGAGATAGGAGTGGAAGTCACCTGTTGTCAGGGTTTGAGATTTTGTCTGATTATCTGTTTTATTTTTTGGTCTGTTTTGTTGGTTTCTTTGATTCATTGATTTTCTGTGTGTTTATTCTGTTGTATTATTTCTGCTTGTGTCTGTCTGTTTTATCTGTCTTGTCTGTTCCTACCTTCTTGGTGGTGTGCATTTCTGTCTCTCTGGTCACATCCTTGTTCTGGTGCCTTCCATGCACACCTGTTCCTAATTGCCAGCTCATCACCTGGGGTTAGATAAACTCACTGGGTGCAGTAGTTCCTCATCAGATTGATGCGCCTTGTGCCTTGTGTTTTCCTGACCTCCTGCCCGTCTGAACGGCCGCACCTTTAGCCTGGTGTTTTTTTGTACTGCTGTGTTTTTGGTCTGCCTTCTCTTGTACAGACCTCTGCTACCCATACCAATAAAGCCTTTTACTAACCAGAGCTGTTTGTCTGAGCCTTGAATTTGTGTCCAACCATTTTTGACCACCCTGCCTGTCACCTGTGGGCTCAAGGGACTAACAGGCACATCCTTGGGAGAAAACCGGATCACAGTTCGCAATGGCGAGTGTGATCAGGGTACTGCAACCGGGTACCAAGCCCCACGTGACTTCCTCCACTTAACTGCGGTCTGAAAGCTGTCATCCACAGCTGGCAATTCAAGGCACATGCTAATGAGCATGCTAGCTGGCCCAACACTAACCTCATCTGGAATGCCCACAACATCTAACTCCACTGAAATAAGAAAATGTTCTAGCTTACAGACACGGCTCTCTAAAAGAGCCACCCTCTCTGCCAGCATCACACAGGATTTATGTAAAGTGTAAAGCAGTGTACATTATGCACCAGAAAATCCAAAAATGTAGCCAAGCTAGCGCAAGCTAACCGCTAATGAAAATGCTAATCTAACCACTCCTATGATTCACACAGGAATAGAATAATGAGCTACAATTCACAGCAGTTACACTGAAAAACTAACAGAAGTATTACACTGGTAGTAACAGTAATAAAAAACACCACTCAAAAAAAAGAAGAGATTGAAACAGAATGTGGCTTTTTAATCTCTTAAAATACCTCATAAAATAGGTCAAGGTTAGCCATTTTTGAACTTGTCCAAGGTCTGTGTCCCAAGAATGTTCCCTGTGAATTTGAAAACTTTGTCAGTAATAGGACTGGACTTATGCTGAGCACAGACGGACGGACAGACGGATGGATGCAATACCCGATGTCCATATTTGATGGCCTCGGGTAAAAAGGCCAAGTGAGCCCAAAAAAGGGAAATAAAATGGTCTGAGGTGAGTGTAAATTATGTGCATCCTGTCTATTCATGCTCCATTTTCCACCAGCAGCCTTCTTCTTGCACAGGCCCGATTTTCCAATCGTCTCTTTTGCTGCCAAACGACTGACACACTGCTGAAATACCTGAGTGGAAATTTGTTTGTGTGGCCAGTTATGGATGCACTCTGGCTCATTAATCATTCATATGGCACAGGAGCGTCTGTGAAGAGCTGATTCTTGCCATTTAGACAGGAGGGAGGCTACAGTAAACACATTTTCTGAGTGCTGCTCTGTAGGCCACATATAATCAATTCTCCTCTTATTGCATTTCACTTGCTGTGGGGCAACAGTGCAGAGGGATATGATACCATCCAGGACTTTCCAATAATAAATGTCTATCAGCAGAAGGCACCGCGGCAGCTGGCAAGTGTCAAAGTCGTCTGAATCACATTTTCAATAACAAACAGCCCTCAATGTGAGAAATCGACAGTGCCCCAAGGTGAGACACATGACACATGACATCACGCTGGACACGTCAACCTGCACTGCACCCGTGCAAACTATGTGCGATTCTATTCGCCAGGAAAACCGAAGCTTCGTGATGAAAGGAAGGCACCTGACAGAGTATTCTCACTCATTAAATATTCTCAAAGCCCACGACTTTCTCACAGCTCGGCAGGAAACGAGGGAGTCTGCCTCCGACGAGACACCGTAATAAGGGTGCAGCCTCATTGCCACCCATTAGGGAGCAACGGGAAACAGAGATTTAGAGATGCAATAGAATACGAAGAGAAGGTGTTCATCTCCATGGCAACGCATGTAATAGAAACAACAGTGTGGGCTCAGCGGCGGAGCGGCACTGAAAGAATTTTTGTGATTCTAATGATACCACTCGATGTAAGAATTATCCCAGGGAGAGCATGGAAAGTTGTCTTGAAAAAAAATGATTCATTTAAATTTCAGGGCAAGAAATAAAATGTATAGCATAGCTGGGTGTCCCATTTTTCTGTCAAAAAAATGACAAACCAGAAATGTGATAATTAAATAAAGCCCAGACTAATTAAATACTAATAAAACACTAAATAAAATGATTGTAAAGCATGAGCATGGCTTAATGACATTTAATTTTTAAATAGATTATGATGGACTGTAGCTGGATTATGCACATTCTGCACTCGAAAACATTTCAAATAAAAGTGAAAATGAAATGAAAGTTCACCTGCTGCCTTTTAAATGCAAGTTAACTTGAAGAAAAGCTTTGGTTCCACACAGAAATGAAAGTTGAAATAATCATGCATATTTTAGTTGGAATTACTCGACAAACTTCACACCAAGGTGTGGAATCGCCCTGTCACCAGACTGCAAACCAAGTGCAAAGTATACCATGCTGTTGTTGTGTCATGTCTCTTGTATTCATCAGAGACCTACATCCTGTATCACTGCCACATCCAGAGACCGCAACGGTTATTGTGTCATGTCTCCTGTATTCATCAGAGACCTACATCCTGTATCGCCGCCACATCCAGAGACCGCAATGCACTCAGATGTCCCAGCTCAGATAGTTGCTGAAAATCCACTGGAGAGATAAAGTCTCGAATGCAGAGGTGAAACGATGAGCATGCTTCAGTCCTGTGAAAACAGTTTATTGTCTTTGTGAGGTGAGATAAGAAACAGCCAAATGTTCCCCAGGCTGAACAAATTCCTCTGGAGGGAAAATAGTCGGGCAATTTGTCCTTCAGGCTTGATAAGCCTGCAGTGTTGTGGTTTGAGCAGTGAAAAACACTTTTAACAGTTCCACTTGAACAACCAAATCCCAATTATGAATTAAGAATATTCCCAATTATGAATTAAGAATATTCACCGGCCTCTGAAACCTTAAACTTCATCTGCAAGGCACGCATCTGCTCCAAGATGTCATCCAATTTGCGTCTGAGTTCAAGAGTCATCGCAGTCTGAGAATGCACTGCCTTGCCAACCTCGTTAATCATGACGGACAAGCGAGGGGCCATGGTTCTTGATGCCGCTGTCTTGCCAATTTTCCGGTAGATCAGGGCAGCACATAAGCCAAAAAGTACCAGCACTGCTATCATAAGACCAAAAATGAATAAATCCTTGATGTCCTCAACAGAGAAAGGCGCAAAGCATGCCACACGCCAAGAACTCCAGGAGTCGAGAACATAGCCCGCAGGATGCATTCCATCTGGGCAGGTAGGATCCCCCGATCCTGACCTTCTTGTAGAAAAAATGGTGTCAATAGCATTCAGAGACCAGCTGACCAGCTGAACATGGGAGAACCATGTGAGCCAGTCAGTCAAAATGATCAACGATCGCTTGGAAGAAGACACCAAACAACAAAGCCAGCATCGTAGAGTCTCCTCACTTTCTTCAACAGCTCTCGGCTGTCTCACCTGCCCCAACTGTAGTAGTATCTGCTGACACCGTATAGGACTACACTCGTCCTACTCAGCAATGAGTTACAGCCGATGACACTATATATGACCAATCTGCAATGCATATGTATATCACTGTCTATGATTCAACAATGCTTTATAGAAGATAGTTTCTCAAACTGTTAAGGCAATCATTTTTTTCTTGAGCTGCCAGCTCTTCCAGTCTCTGTTTTTTTCAATCGATAACTTACAAACCCAAGTGTATTCAACAACTATATAATAATAGTCAAAACAATGTATTACTCTAAGTTCAAATTCCTAAAAACTTATATAATTCGGTTGAAAGCCCAAAACTTGTCAGAGCTCTTTGAGTCAAATAGAATAAGGGTGTAGACGTAACTAAATGGGCCTGTAATGTTTTACAGTATATAGCATACTTATATACACACAGAAGAGTCCTGTCTGCCCAGTTCAGTTATGTTATCATTCTGGCTATTTAACCTTTGTGCACACCATCCTACTTAAAAAGTCCTTTTCGTAAACAGACAGTAAAGTTGTAAGAATCATACAGGATCCCTCGACCTTTTCAGTAAAGTACCTATGAGACCGTGCAGCCTCTCCTCCAGGGTTTGAAGATCAGTGAATAAGAAACAAGAACACAGCATTACTGGTATCAAAACTAAACACATCTTTGTGATCTTAAAGTTTGCTGGGACATACCGCGAATGGGTTTGTGCAGAGGAGCCAAGCCCATTTGAGGTGTGTCCCAGCACACTTTGCTATTTAAGCAGCAGAAAATACAGGTGCACTGTGTTTAAAAGGTTTGGTGACACTGTACTGGACCATCACGGTGAAGAAAAATCTGAGCCAAAAGGCAAGACTCTTGATTTACCAGTCAAATTAAGCTTTATGAACTTTTTGTAATGACCAAAAGACCAAAGTCATGGATACAAGTGGTGGCAATGAAACATTTTAAAAGTACATATGGTTTGTGAAGATCCTCCTCCTATTCTGCAGTATGTGTGGGAGAGAGATGCTCCCATTTTAAAATGGGCTTTATTTTCTTCCCTTCCCCTGCTCTCTTTGTTTGTTCCTTGCTTACAATTGCTATAGCTTTTCTTACAGTTACATACGGCATCATATTATTATGCGGCTGCAGGTGACTGGCGACAATATGTGCAGGCAGCATGTATGTGTGTTGTGTATTATTTATGTAAGGTACACTCCTTATAGATTGCTAGACTTTGCTGTACCAGGTTTTTGGTGGTTTATGGCACAAACACGTTCTGTTAATGGACAATACCAACACACCAGCTCTGCGCCCAGTCACACCTGATTTTTAGACCACTACACCCTCAGGAGCACAAGTGATATTGTACTTTCGAGGATGTGGGTGCTGAGAATAAAACTGACAGCAGTGTTGGGTGGAAGTTAATAATGACACTTGCACTGGACCTTGTGCTGCTTTTCACCGGGTGAACAATATGGCCCATGGTCATCTGTATGTTACATTCACTTCAGTAAGAGTGTGACAGAAAACTGATGGCTGTGAGAATGATACATTACACATTCCGACAGCGCCTGCTGTTGAAAGTTCAAACTTTTCAAACTTTTTCCACTTCCTACATCTGCAAGGGCCAACTGGATGATGTGTTATCCTCAACAATGTTCAAAGATGGATTGCAAGAGAGTCATCATTTTCATGCAGATACTGAAGGCTGAAGGCAGCTGATATGAACAAACTCAACAAGCTCACCACGAGAGCTCGCTCCATCGTGGGAGTGAAGCTGGAGTCCGTGGTGGAGGTGTCGGAGAGGAGGATGTTGAGGAAACTGCTCACCATCCGGGACAACACCTCCCACCCCCTGCATGACACACTGATGTCCTGTCAGAGGACCTTCAGCCAAAGACTGAGGCCACCGAGGTGTACCACAGAACGCCACAGGAGGGCCTTCCTACCTGTGGCAATCACACTGCATAGCTCCTCCTCCTTCTGCAGGATGAATACGTAACAATCAGAGTTTTTCAGTCACTCATGCTATGTGCAATACTATCAAACATCTGTGCAAGTGTCTTCCAGTCATTTTGCATGAATGTGCTGTACTCGTTCTCATTGTAAAAAAAACAAAAAAACAGAAGAAATGTTTACAGTTTAGTGTTTTGGCACTCTGGCAGCATGGTGGCTTGGTGGTTAAGCACTGTTGCCTCACAGTGAGAAGGTCATGGTTTCAATTCCCACCTGTGGCCTTTCTGTGTGGAGTTTGCATATTCTCCCTGTGTTTGCGTGGGTTTCCTCCGGGTGCTCCGGTTTCCTCCACATCCAAAAACATGCGGGTTAGGTGGATTGGAATCTTTAAATTGTCCATAGCTGTGCGAGTGGGTGTGAATGTGTTTGTTTGTCTGTTTGTGGCCCTGTGACAGACTGGCATTCTGTCCTGGGTGTACCCCAACTCACGCTCTATGACTGCTGGGATAGGCTCCAGCCCCCCGCGACCCTTAATTGGACTAAGCAGTTGTAGATGAGTGTGTTCATGAGACAAAGAGGAATGACTTGCATGACATTACAGGAAAAAAATAAATTGTAACTTCACAAGAAGTTAGTTGTTTAAAGCCTCTCATGAGTCTCATGTTTTTAACATAAAGCAAAACACTAAAACACACTTGTCTGTATTGATGAAAGGTGCTATCAATGATTTAATGCTACTATGTAACACAATAGCATGAACACATCAAACAAAGACACAGGCATCCCTTTGGATGCTCTTTCTGTCCCACTGAGCAGAAGGAAATATCACTTGGAGCCTTTTAACAGCTTGAAGGATTTTCTATCTGAGAAACACCAGACCTTTGTTCAATTTAGTCTTCTTAGGGCCCTGTCCCACTGGCATTAAGGATTTGCGGATGGAATGCGCACAAAAGTGGCCCACATCCGCCAAACAACCGCAATAACCTTCTAACATTCCTGTATGAGTCGGCCGCCATCCGAACACGTCCGTGATCATCCACAGAGGCACGCATGTCCGCAGCCAGGATTTTTGAGCGGCTCAAAAATCCTGCTGCGGATGAGATCTGCATCATTGCCTGAACACAGACTGAAGACATATGCAGGACATACACAACCAACGCGCCGCATATCTCCTGTCATCCGCTGATATCCACAACCGATGGGTTGGCGCAGCTTGGCGGCGGACCGGGACAGCGTGCAAAACAGATATGACGCGTGCCCACGGATGGAGCGAGTGCATCACGGCCGCTGTGCCCCTCATGGGGGCGCCTCTGCGGTCGCCTTCGCTGCTGTTCCCTGTTATATCTGATTTTCTTCCTCATGTATTCACTGATCCACCCCGGGACATTTGTCATTTCCGCCCACGTTTGTTGCGGACGCTCAGCTTTTGTCTCCTCATTTCATGCGCAAATCCTCCTAAACGCCAGTGGGACAGGGCCCTAACATTCTTGGAGGGGGGGATTTCTGAAAAGTCTCTCTGTTTTCCATATTGAAAGACATGTGGACAGTTTCATGAGTGGGACTCGCACTACGCATGCATGCGTGGAACTCATTTTCATGTATGCATGTTGCAATGAAAACAAGAAATTAAAAAAACTGTCAGGTTCTAACACACACAAAGAGATTCTTGCTTCATTTGTCTGCGCATGATTCATTACACCACTATATCTTTACAGAGAGATGTTCCCTGCAATATTAATGTTTCAAATGTCATTTATAGCACTTTTAAGTATAGTTATTTCCAGTCTAATTAACACTGCAAAGATTCCCATCATCACCTACCATCTGCCACTGTGGATGACACTGATTCCACTATAAAGGCAGAAGTGACTGATTTTCTACTATAAAGATGTGAACGCAACTTCGACTGTAATACCTTATCAACCCATTATATCTACCAAACATCATTTCAGTGGGCTTCCATGGACAAACAAATAATATGTTCCACTATGAGCTAAAGTCTACCTCAGCATTTTGACAGGTCGTTATGCAGTGCAAATGCCTCTTATTAAACCCGAGTGGTTATAGTGTATTGTCTTCAGTCCTGTGTCCATGTCCGTGTGTGTGTGTGGATGTGGGAACAACATAATCCAAATAGCTTTTATCCTATTTAAACCAAATGCAGTGAAATGGTTGGACGTCAGTAAAAGACAAAATGATTTTATTTTATTAAAAATCTATTAGTCAAGGTCACAAGTCAAGATTTTGACTAATGCTCATAGGAGAAATTTAGAATGGCTACTCTAAGGATTTACTTTAAAACGCACTTAGCGTTGCTATTAAACTAAATAAGAAGCCATATGTTTTTCTTTTGGTCACATGACCTGTCACCTTGAAAGATCAGCCCCATTTAGAATTGCTATTTTGAGAAATTTGTTGGGCATACACCTTTGGCCAACATTTTGCAAGTAGTATCCTTAGTGTTCTTGCTTCGCATTAAAAATGTGCTGAATTTATACTCCCTGTACATGTGAAGTTGCATGAGGAAAAGCATCCAGCATAAAACATGCTGAAGTGGAAGAAACCTAGAGAAAATGAAAGATAAGCCTGTGGTCACTTGCAGACCTTGATGTAGGTGATATGGTCACCCGCCCAGGATGCCCAATTTGGAGGAAGACGTACACTTGCTAGTAAAAAAAAAAAAGGAGCTTTCATATGTGCAAACTGGTTTTTGTGGTTGGCACATGAAGTCAAGTGCTTAGCAATACTGCCTTACAGCAAGAAGGTTGTGGGATCGCTTCCTGCCCTATCTGTGTGGAGTTTGCATGTTCTCCCTATGTTTGCGTGGGTTTTCTCTGAGCACTCCGGTTTCTTCCCACAATCAAAAACATGCTTATTTAGGGTCTGCCCCTTTCTCCGCCCCTGACCAAGGCAGCGTCTCTGCATCTGGAGGTGGTCCCCGGATGCCGGACTGTGGCTGCCCACTGCCCCGAGTGGTTGGATTGTGTCTAACTGTAATTGGGACGGGTTAAATGCAGAGGACAAAATCCATTATATGTATATATGTATGTACAACGATAATAAAGGCTCTATTCTATTCTATCCATATTACCTTACTGTGTGGGGGGTGTGCAGCATCTATTACATGCAGGTGCCACTGTTTCTTGCTGACTGAGAAGGTGTCACACATAGCGGACACCCACTGAGGAAGCACCCACAGAAACAGCCCCGTCTAAGAGGAGAGAAAGCCGCGACCCGAGGAGACAGAACGGGACAGGAGATCCAGCTAATACAACTCTAAGAATACACATGATAAGAACAGATGTTGCATACTATGTTTTCTGCAGTTTTAAGAGTGTTAGCAAATCAGCAGTGCAACAACATCTCAATGCATGTTCCTGTGTTAAATGTTCTGACACAAGTACAAAGTGCATTCTGCAGCACAGCCCGTGTGCACGCACCCATGCACTGGGCACATAAATGTTTTGCCTTTTAATTGGATGGAGTGTTAATAGTCCAAAGTGGAGGTACATGAGGCCACACTTACACAGGTGATTTTAGCAGGGGGCTGGGTGGCAAAAACTCCCCTCGGTTTTAGAATTTAGAATCAGTGAATGAAAGTTACACAGACCCCGTTATGCCCAGCTCACACATTGCTTTAAAAAAGGATAGTGCTTCACATCCCACTGAAGTTATGCAGAAAACGTAAATTAAGTGAACATATTTTTATGGCTAATCAATCCTACTTAGTGTGGAACTGTAGTAAAACTAAGGCACAAAGTAATATTGATAAACCTTTTGGTTGTTAAAAATTATTATTATTATTAGTAGTAGTATTAGTAGTAGTAGTAGTACATGCACAAAATACCTTCTAAAGTGGATCTTTACTCTAATGATGTGCATGTGTGTATGGTGGGGGTGGCTTCCACCCTCTTTCCCTCTGGCTACACCCCTGGACTACACAGTGAGCATTAAGAATGGAGATCTTGTGCATTGATGTGGAAAATGCTACCTGATTGACAAGTAAGAATGTTTTATCCATGCTTTTATCTCGCGATATCCCCAGAAATGAGAAAAGCATTAATTGTTTTCTTTTTTACTAAGTGCAGGCATGTTGCTGTTCTCTGTTTTTAGCTGTTGTCAGCGCCGCACTAACACAGCCAGGGGATGCACACAGACTTTGAAAGAAAAGAAAAGCACAAATATGTTTCTAAAACTCACCATGGGTGTGCTGCTCTTATTTGTTGCTTCGCCACTGCACTGTTGACACACATGATGCAAAAAAGTGCTTGGAGGTGCTGCACATCCAGGGCAAATATATCAAAAATATGGAGATGGGAATACCGGTATGCATACAGAACATCTTTTGACCCAGTTTAAACCCCTACAATGAGCCATTTTTAAGTATAAAAACAGGAATCATAAACATTCATTCATTCATTCATCTTCTACTGCTTAGTCCAATTAAGGGTCGCGGGGGGCTGGAGCCTATCCCAGCAGTCATAGGGCATGAGGCGGGGTACACCCAGGACAGGACACCAGTCTGTTGCAGGGCCACAAACAGACAAACAAACACAGACACACCCACACGCACACCTAAGGACATTTTTTTTAAAGATGAATCATAAACACACAATTTAAAATAGATTTTACATAAGAAGGAGACTTACGTACCCAAAATGAAACACTGTATGCTTTACACTGAGGATCTTATAACATACTGTATAGAGCCTATTTTATAACTTTCTTGCATGACAGAAACTTTTGCATAATTTGTTCATAAAGCATTGAAATTCATGTTTATGTAACAATATTTTTACAATATGTATTTTGTGCATTGTTTACTTGAAATATTGTGAGAATTATCAGACTGCATTCCTCTGGAAAGCTCCAAGACTTTCAATTTGTGTTCGGAACTAACAATAATGAACTGTACTTTCTGTCCTCCACATTTGTTAAGGTAAAACCTTTTTGAAGGAAAAAAAGATTCAGTATGTCCCGTTGGCTTAATGAAATTCATCATTAACTCCTATATTGGTGTCCTGACCTGGATCATTACCTCCTTTTTACCTCTGCCAAGGAGGTTATGTTTTCAGTCGGGTTTGTTTGTTTGTTTGTCTGTCTGTTTGTCAGCAGGATAACTCAAGTTTTAAACGGATTTTGATGAATTTTTCCAGATCCCAATGCTAAAGCATTAGCATGTCTATGGCATTTTCAATGTTAAAAGTTAGCATTAAGCAGTTGCAGCTGTCATCACATTCGGGTGCATTTGTTTTCAAATTGTAATATTTTTATTACCTCTGCCAAGGAGGTTGGAAATGACAAGAGGAACAAGTGATTAAATTTTAGTGGTGATCCGGATCATGATCTGGATCCCGATGCTAATGCATTAGCAAGTCTATGGCATTTTCAATGTTAAAAGTTAGCATTAAGCAGTTGCAGCTGTCATCACATTCGGGTGCATTTGTTTTCAAATTGTAATATTTCTTAAATTTATAATTGTTTATATATTAATAATCTAATGATTATTATATACAGTTTTAGAGAAAGAGACAAAAAGAAATAGATCATTGTGCCAAGGAGGGAATCTCTTTAGGGTCAGTGACCCTATGGCCTTGTTTAGAGAAGTGTTTCATAAATGTTAAAAAATTCATATATTTGCAGTTTAGTTGAATAATAAATTGAATTTTGTCTCTTATTTGTTTTTGTCTATAAGCACATGCAATATCAATATCAGTGCTCAGATGACAGTAGCTTCTGGGAAAGGTGCAAGTTGCAGTAAACTGTGATGCCAAGCGCTAAGGATACATGCTATCAAACATCATTGTTAGACTTTTTTAGGTTCAATGATTCCACGGCGTGTAGATGTTATGGCGTCAGTGACCCCATGGCCTTGGCGGAGGTTTGCACTCTCTGAGTGCTTCTAGTTTTACTATATAATTACCAAAGGCAGTTCTTAGAAATGATTGTTAACATTTTCCACAACATCTCCAGAATTTTGAAGAGGCTGAACCGAAACATGACGTCGCTCGGAAAGACAAAGAAAGCATCACAGCTTTTGTTGTTGAGTGAATATTCCTGCTGGTAACAGACATAACAATCATAGACATGATGGACAGCCCCCCCCCCCATCACCACACACACACACACACACACACACACACACACACACACACACACACACACACACACACACACACACACACTGATAGCAGCAGTCATCTGGAACTCAGCCCAAACGCTTGTAAAATGAAGGTACCGTGAGAGTGCAGAGCAACAAACCATCATTACTGAGCTTTCTGCCAAGTGTGTACAAGAGGCGCTGCTACGATTACATGGACATAATGGGACACTAATAAATTCTCTGGAGATCACTCTGAGTTCAAAATGGTGTTTCCCAGAATGCTCATCAGTCAGACATGCAGGAGGCTAACATGCTGATGGAAAGTGTTCTGTTCCAGCAGCAACGCTTCGCTTCATCTGACAAACAGCCCATGCTGACATTTTACTCCTATGTATCACTGTCAATAAACATCAGTTAACAACGACTGCACAGCGCACTGTTGCGCTGCGTCGCTCTCACTGAAACAGACAGCGCTCGCTGCTCACCTCCAAATGGCCGATGTACATTCAGACTTCTGTTGGTGGACGTTAGATTGCTACAGTAAGTGATACTGCTCATTTAAAAGGTTTATCTTTCCAGTCATTGGTTAATAAAATGACAAATGCAAAGAAATGTACTTTACTATTCGTCTCACAGCGTTTTGTGTTTGTAATCCTTATGCATTTTTCAGTTTGTACTCATGAAGCCTTTATACTGTATCATACTGATATTTACAGTCACATTTAGCAAGAAATGTAGACTGGAAGACCTGTTGTAACTGTCACCCAAATTTACATTGGTCAGCCAAGGCACAACATATTTGTTTTGTTTTTTTTGTTTGTTTGATATTTATTCACCCCAATAAAAATTATTGATCAACCAATGTGGGTTTTTCAATGGCCAATGCCAATAATGACATTTAGAGAGCACAGCAGTTGATGGTCAATATATAAAGTCAACTCTCAGAGCATCTGTGTCACCATGGACCTGTCTTGGGTCCTAGATGGCAACCATGATGGCAACCATCCAGGCAGACAACTGGTCCATTCCCACATCTCTAAAATAGCCATCTGTCTGTCACAGCCAGGTGAAATGCAGACGTTTCCTTTGCCTTCTGTAGCTAATTCAATCCTCAACATTCAGGCACCCACATGCTAGATCAAGCACAGAGAAATGCAACGCATAGTCAATATGTTGAAGCCGATGCATCAAAATGAAAGTGATACTCCTCATCATACTTTCTCTACGTCATTGGTCTAAGGTTGCATTTGCTTTCTCTAGCTACTGGGGTCCTCAACACATTTCACCTGGCTGTGACAAATAGATGGTTATTTTAGAGCTCTGGGGAGGGCTCAGCTGTCTGCCTGGGTAACTGGCGTCCAGCACCCGAGGGAGTTCGGTGGTGTTGTGGATGCAGCGAAGTGCAGTACCAGCGCATGCTCCCGGACTTGACTTGATCAGTGATGATCTGAGGTCGTTCAGGTGTAATTTGGCAGATTTGATTTATTGAAAAATGTTTGATTCAAGCTGTGGTCAAAATTATCCTTGAAGAAATCCCTCTGCCCTGGCATGCTTCCCCAAGTCTGATGATTGGGGTGGGTGCAGGACAGTGCTCCATACCACATAGCCAGGTCAACCAAGATTCCAAGAACCAAGTGACCACAGGAAGATGGCTGGTCACAGGCCATTCCAAAACCAAATATATCCTGCAGTAAACCAACATAAACAATGGCTCTGCCTGGTAATCAACTGGAAACTTTTGCCCGTCTTTTTTATGACAAATTTTTAGTAATGGCTTCTTCCTTGTTTTTTTTTTTTTGTTTTTTTTGGAACCCATCACCACAGCCTTTTAGATTGTGATGAACGAGCACTCTCTGAAAGGTGTTAGATGTCACAATTCTCTCTGATGCTTCCAACTCATTCAGTTATTTGCCTGCGATTTGAAAAATAGTCAAAATAAATAAAAATAGGAAATTAAAAAAGAACACAAAGCAAGACGTGACCTCCTTATGATGAAGACAAAATGGTGTTCACGTGGTGACTGCAGTGAATTGTGCTGCTGCCAGTGACTGACTGACTGCCAGGAGTTGCAACAATGAGCCGGGAGGTGCACGGTCCCCAAACAACTACAGCGGTGCTCCGACTGAGTGTGCACGCTGTCAGACAAATTGGTGGTGGCTGCACATAATTGCAGTCTCATTCAATAAACGCAGAGACATTCCCCACCATCGGATGTGTGAAGATAATGTCCACACTGATTGTGAAAAAAAAAATTGAAAGAAAAAGAAGCAGGCACCTCCGGTTCTGAAACAATTAATAGCATATCTGCCCGTCGGTCGTATATGTTCAAAAACAGATGTGGTTCGACTGCTTTATTAACATATGATGAGGTGGGGTGAAGTAAATATTACCAAAAAAACCTACGTAGTTTGTCACATCAGAACTCACTACTGTGACGAAGTTGGTTTGATTATCGAACCTTTGACATTTGTTACATAAAAAACCATCCATTTAGTTTGCATTGGGTGCTGAATTTATGTCAGACCAGTTGGGATGTTTTCATACAAACACAGGTTTTAAATTGTTTAAAACTGTGTAGCTATTAATTATTAATAATTACTTCCGGTAACATAGTTGGAGGAGGTTATGTTTTTACCCATTTGTTTGTTTGTTGGCCTTGTTTGTTTGTTTGCGAACAGCCTGGAGCCCACAATGTTTCATATATCATTATGAAATTTTTACTGAATATTCATATTCTGATAGGCAAGAACTGATTCAATTTTCAAGGTCATATGTCAAAGGGCAAAGTCAGGAAAAAATTTGGAATATTGGAAAAATCCCTACATTTAACATTGAACAAATTTTCAAAAATTCATAACTCTGTCAATAAACACAGAATTTCTTTCATATTTGAGAGTATTATGTAGGATGGTATCCTTTAGTGACTGACCAAGTTTGATCTGGATCTCATCCAGATTTAGGGAATAACCCTGTTGTGTCTGATGTTTTGCCAACGTTAATGCTGAATTTTACGATTGCAATTTGAGTTTTACAGATAAAACGGATATTTGCGGCCGTAAAATCCACCATTAATGTCTACAAATCATCAGACACAAGGGGGTTATTCCCATTCTAATCCAATTCCATTGTTTGCACAGTTCATTTTTCTGTAAAGCCTGGTTCATACAGCAAGACAATTAGGCCAATATCAGACCCGATCTTCCCCTTCCGACAATCTTAAGGATGCCCCGATTGTTGTGATGATGCTAAAGATAATCTTATCAGATATTCCTGCCGTGTGTGGTGTGTTAAGAGCGCTCTGATCTGCTGGGAAGGACGTCAGGGGCGCTCTGATCTCAAATCGACAATCCAACATGTTGGATTGTCGTGACCCGATATCACAGCGTGTGTGGTGTCCTCCGACCACAAACGAGCACGCAGAATGTGACATGTAGCCAATCAGAAAGCGAGGTGACAGACGCACAGAGCAGAAAATAAAATCAAAACAGCTGTTCTGACTTACCAGAAAGTCCGGTGGTCATGCTGTTTCCTCTCCTTTAAATAACGCCTTTTCTTTTTCTTTTTGTATCATTTTTTCCCCCTCTGTTTTAAATAGTCCACAAACTATCCCCGTTTGTTTACTCTGAAGTCACGTTTAATCTCGAGAGATTTTGCAAGACTTCCTGTCTGACGTGGGAATGTTCGTGTGTGAAATCTGTTCATGTGTGGTGTGTTGACGTCACCGTGTGGCTGCACACCACACACTGTACGACCAAAACTGATAGATCTATGATTTTTTTTTATCTTCACGTGTGTGGTCTCTCAGGTTTTGGAAACCTACAGATAATTTTATAATCATGAAGTGTGAACCAGGCATGAGTAATTTGACCTGGATCTGTGTTTTTAGCGAAAGACCGCTTCACCGGTGAAGGCTACATCTAAACTTGCATAATAATATAGTTCGATAAAACCGTTACATAGACTGTAGTTTTAGGGAAATGTTGCTAGATTCCTGGTCCCCAGTTGTCAAATAATCACTGTTAGTATTGTATTTATCGGTTATCACAGCTGTAATTGCAACATTGGTCGGCGAAGCTTACTGTAGCAACAGCATCTTCATGCCAAACGAGAATTTCTCTGAGCAGACCCACAGATTTCTCCATCTGGTCAACTGCATTGAGTAATTCTGTATCAGAATCCACATCAATACTTTCGTATGATAAATTAAATGAATCCATTTTCGCATCATCGTTGCTGCACTAGTTCCCTCGCTCTAAGCTGATGGCGCCATTATTGACATCTGCGTAGCAACGCGGTCAAGGCGTGGAGTAATACATCAAATGTGAAACGGTTGAATATTTTGCCACCGTCAACGCTCTATTTTATGGTCTGAAATATCAAGATTAACCAATCAGATTTGCGGAACAAATGTAATTGGATTAGAGTTTGCATGGACTCTCAATCAAAAGTGCTTCAATCACTCTCATTTTTACCTCCGCCAAGGAGGTTATGTTTTCGGTTGCGTTTGTTTGTCTGTCTGTCAGCAGGATAACTCAAAACATTTTGAACGGATTTTGATGAAATTTTGTGGAGTGGTTGGAAATGACAAGAGGAACAAGTGATTAAATTTTAGTGGTGATCCGGAACGCGTTAGCATGTCTATGGCATTTTCAATGTTAAAAGTTAGCATTAAGCAGTTGCAGTTTTCAAATTGTAATATTTCTTAAATTTATTTTTGTTTATATATTAATAATCTAATGATTATTATATACAATTTTAGAGAAAGAGACAAAAAAAAATAGATCACTGTGCCAAGGAGGGAATCTCTTTAGGGTCAGTGAGCCTATGGCCTTGTTTAGAGATGTTAAAAAATTCATATATTTGCAGTTTAGTTGAATAATAAATTGAATTTGGTTTCTTATTTGTTTTTGTCTATAAGCACATGCAATATCAATATCAGTGCTCAGATGACAGTAGCTTCTGAGAAAGGTGCAAGTTGCAATAAATTGTGATGCCAAGCGCTAAGGATACATGCTATCCAGTCACAGCAGATGAAACTTTTTTACTACTGAGCAAACATCATTGTTAGACTTTTTTAGGTTCAATGATTCCATGGCATGTAGATGTTATGGCGTCAGTGACCCCATGGCCTTGGCAGAGGTTTTCACTCTCTGAGTGCTTCTAGTTCTATTATGGATTTAATTACACCACCAAAATTGGATGGAGGTTCCAATTTTATGCCTGTTTGTATCTCTTCCAGTTATCAGTCAGAAACGAAGTGCCAAAAGGCAATGACCAATTGGGCATAGCAGATATAACCAATGTTCTGTGAAAATAATCTGCAAAAGAATTCAGAAACCAAATACGTTGAAAAAAAAATCTGACAACACCACAAAAAAGTGTCTGAACATACATACTCCTGACATTTGATCACATCTAATTTACCTTATAAAAAGTCACTTCTAACAGGATGTTGTGTGGGCCGCCGAAGAGGAGGTACTGCTGGCCCACCACCACCAGATGGCGCCCTGCTTGGAGTGCGGGCTTCAAGCACGAGAGGGCGCCGGAGCGACTGGGAGTGACAGCTGTCACTCATCCTCAGCACCAGCTGTCACTCATTCATCTCATCACCATCACCATAAAGGCCGGACTGCAACTCCACCTCCTCGCCGAGAAATCAGCTACCATTCAGGTAATTTTCTCTGCTGACTCAACACATTGAGTATTAATCTGAACTTCTTTGCAGCCGTTTTCCTGGTGTGTCCATATCTGTGGGATTGGCGTTTGGTGTGATCAGCGACGGCTTCACCTCACACCCCAAACCAGATAAGTGGTGAAACAGGAGCTGCACGAGTGTGTGATTGGAGGTGGAGGTGCTCCCTCCTAACTAAACACTGACTGTGGGATTACTGAGTGTGCGACCTCACACTCATCAGGACTGTCTCTGTTTTCTGCCAGAAGTACCGGGTCTGACTGCTGAAGACAGCGGCCACCTGGGGCGCAGGGCTTGGCGGCTCCGGTGTTCTTCAGCTCCGTTGGTGGTGGAAGCTGTGTGGGGATCCGGCTCTTCTCTCTCCAGGCGTCTTCTATCGTCGAGCCTGCCCACACGTCACCTGGTGTATGATTGACAGTCCACCACATTGTTATTGTCTGTACGTCGTTGTGTGATTCACAACATTAAATTGTTACTTTTTGGCTTATCCATTGTCCGTTCATTAACGCCCCCTGTTGTGGGTCCGTGTCATGACACTTTCACAACAGGATTTCTCGGCCAGCGTCATGGATCCCGAGGGGCGTCAACCATCGCTTGAACAGCCAATGGAAGAGCGAGGTGCACAGGCACCAGCAGGAGGCGTGTTGGGTGAGCTGCAGCACATCTTAACCGCCTTTACCTCTCGGTTGGACTTAGTTACCGAGCAGAGCAGTGTTCTCAATCGTAGGATGGAGGCTCTCACCGCCCAAGTGGAAGCGCGTGCTCAGGGCGCTGCTGCAGCACCTCCGACCTCAGACATTCCGCTGGTCGTTCAACGAACCCCCCCACCTTCCCCTGAAGCATACATAAGCCCTCCGGAGCCGTACGGAGGCTGTGTGGAGACGTGCGCGGACGTCTTGATGCAGTGCTCGCTCGTCTTTTCACAGCGTCCCGTCATGTACGCAGCAGACACCAGCCGGGTGGCTTATGTGATCGATTTGCTTCGAGGAGAGGCATGCGCCTGGGCTACGGCACTTTGGGAGCAGAATTCACGGCTCCTAACGGTTTATACTGAGTTTGAGAGGGAGTTCCGACACGTGTTCGACCACCCTCACAGAGGCGAGACCGCTTCAAGTGTGCAGCTGTCGATACGGCAGGGGCGTCGGAGCGCAGCAAAGTATGCAGTCGACTTCCGCATCGCGGCAGCGCGAGCCGGCTGGAATGCTGCTGCGCTCTGCGCCGCCTTTGTAAATGGACTGTCTCTGGTCCTTAAGGAGCACCTGGTGGCGAAGGACGAGCCGCGGGATTTAGATGGGCTTATCGACCTGGTTATACGGTTAGACAACCGATTAACGGAACACCGACGGGAGCGAGACGAGGGGCGTGGTCAGGTACAAGCCGTTCCTCTTCCTCCCGGGTCTGAAAGGAAGCCGACTTCCCCACGCTTCACTGCCAGGGCTCTCCACGTGACAACAGCTCCCCCTGCTGACGTTGCTATGGAAATGAGCAGGGCCAAAAAACGATCAGATCAGAGACAGAGGAGGCTGATCCGTGGAGAGTGTTTTCTCTGCAGCTCTACCGAGCACACACAGAGAGAATGCCCCAAACAGTCAAAACAGCAGCACTCGTCCTTAGAGACTGGGCTAAGGGTGGGTCACAACACCCACGTGGGGAATCCCAGTCACGATCCTGAGTGGGGATCTAACCCTTCACGCCCCAGCACTGGTGGACACGGGGTCGGAGGGGAATCTGCTGGATAGCAGATGGGCAAAGGAGGTTGGGCTCCCTCTAGTGGCCTTACCGTCACCATTGTCGGTGCGGGCGCTAGATGGCACCCTTCTTCCACTAATCACACACCAGACACAGCCAGTGACGTTGGTGGTGTCTGGGAATCACAGGGAGGAGATTGTGTTTTATGTAACATCTTCTACCTCCCGAGTGATTTTGGGTTTTCCATGGGTGTTAAAACACAATCCCCGGATTGATTGGCCGTCTGGGGTTGTGGTTCAGTGGAGCGAAACCTGCCACCGGGAGTGTTTAGGATCCTCGGTTCCACCCGGTGTGACAGCTAAAGAGGAGGTTTTAGTCCCCCCCAATCTGCCGGCGGTGCCGGCCGAGTACCACGACCTTGCTGACGTCTTCAGCAAGGATCTGGCACTCACGCTGCCCCCACACCGTCCGTACGATTGTGCCATTGATTTGATATGTCCAGGCCTGCACCACCTGTGCCAGGGGCAAAGCCGACCATCACAAGGCCCAAGGCCTCCTCCAGCCTCTGCCTGTGCCTCGTCGCCCCTGGTCTCATATCGGCCTGGACTTTGTCACGGGCCTCCCGCCGTCCCAGGGCAACACCACCATCTTAATGATAGTGGACCGGTTCTCCAAGGCGGCCCACTTCGTGGCCCTCCCGAAGCTCCTGAAGGCCCAGGAGACTGCAGACCTCCTGGTCCACCACGTCGTGCGTCTGCATGGGATTCCAGCAGACATTGTCTCAGATCATGGTCCTCAGTTCTCCTCCCAGGTCTGGAGGAGTTTCTGCAGGGAACTGGGGGCCACCGTCAGTCTCTTGTCTGGGTACCACCCCCAGACAAATGGGCAGGCAGAGCGGACGAACCAGGAACTGGAGCAGGCCCTCCGCTGCGTGACCTCTGCGCACCTGATGGCCTGGAGTGACCATCTGGCCTGGATCGAGTACGCTCATAATAGCCAAGTTTCGTCTGCCACCAGCCTCTCCCCATTTGAGGTGTGTTTGGGGTACCAGCCCCCATTGTTTCCGCTAGTGGAGGGAGAGGTCGGGGTGCCCTCGGTCCAGGCCCATCTGAGGAAGTGCCGTCGGGTGTGGCGTACCGCCCACTCTGCCCTGCTCAGAGCCCGGTCGAGGGCTAAGGCCCATGCAGACCGCCGGCGTTCCCCGGCCCCTGCATACCAGCCCGGGCAGGCGGTTTGGTTATCCACAAAGGACATACCTCTGCAAACGGAATCCCAGAAGCTGAAGGACAGATTTATAGGACCCTCTGCCAGCTTCACTGCGGATACATCCAGTATTCCATGTCTCCAGACTCAAACCCTGCCACACCTCTCCCCTCTGTGCCCCCGGACCGGCGCCGCCACCTGCCCGGATCATCGACGGGGAGCCGGCTTGGACTGTGCGCCGACTCCTGGACGTTCGTCGAAAGGGCCGGGGGTTCCAGTATTTGGTGGACTGGGAAGGATATGGACCCGAAGAACGCTCCTGGGTGAAGAGGAGCTTCATCCTGGAATTCTACGCCCGGCACCCGGACAAGCCTGGTCGGGTGCCAGGAGGCGCCCGTTGAGGAGGGGGTCCTGTTGTGTGGGCCGCTGAAGAGGAGGTACTGCTGGCCCACCACCACCAGATGGCGCCCTCCTTGGAGTGCGGGCTTCAAGCACGAGAGGGCGCTGGAGCCACTGGGAGTGACAGCTGTCACTCATCCTCAGCACCAGCTGTCACTCATTCATCTCATCACCATCACCATAAAGGCCGGACTGCAACTCCACCTCCTCGCCGAGAAATCAGCTACCATTCAGGTAATTTTCTCTGCTGACTCAACACATTGAGTATTAATCTGAACTTCTTTGCAGCCGTTTTCCTGGTGTGTCCTTATCTGTGGGATTGGCGTTTGGTATGATCAGCGACGGCTTCGCCTCACACCCCAAACCAGATAAGTGGTGAAACAGGAGCTGCACGAGTGTGTGATTGGAGGTGGAGGTGCTCCCTCCTAACTAAACAGTGACTGTGGGATTACTGAGTGTGCGAACTCACACTCATCAGGACTGTCTCTGTTTTCTGCCAGCAGTACCGGGTCTGACTGCTGAAGACAGCGGCCACCTGGGGCGCAGGGCTTGGCGGCTCCGGTGTTCTTCAGCTCCGTTGGTGGTGGAAGCTATGTGGGGATCCGGCTCTTCTCTCGCCAGGCGTCTTCTATCGTCGAGCCTGCCCACACGTCACCTGGTGTATGATTGACAGTCCACCATATTGTTATTGTCTGTACGTCGTTGTGCGATTCACAACATTAAATTGTTACTTTTTGGCTTATCCATTGTTCGTTCATTAACGCCCCCTGTTGTGGGTCCGTGTCACGACACTTTCACAACACAGGACTTTGAGCAAAATTTTGTGGAATTTGAAACTAGTGTTGGCAGAGGTTTGCACTCTACGAGTCCGGTGCTGTAGTTTATAATGAGTTAATTAATTTCGTACAGCCATCACAGAATGAATGAATCGTCACAATATTTTTGCAAAATGGTGTTTTGGCATCAAAAAGACAGGACGCTAAATATATTTTTTATGTTGTTAGAGCTAAAATTTTATATAAATCCACAGAAGGGTCCACTGAGTTAGAAGTTTTTATACAAACTTATTTCTGCCACAGCACCGATTAATAGTATAACCAGAGTAACTGATCATTGTGATTAAAAGTTGAACCTGTTCCACTTTCTCTACATCTTTTCCCACATTCCTTAGGCAACATTCCCAAAAGTTGAATAGGTTTGGAGGTCAGCAGTTTGCTCGGGAACACTTGGATCCCCAGCTGCAAACAGAAAACAAACCCATCAATTTTTGGACACTGGTTCTACCAACCGAGCAACACATTTCTCTGTTTCACCTTTAACATGTTTAAACGGGGGGCGGGTGGGGGGTGTGATGGTCTAGTGGTTAAGAGTTGGGCTTGAGACCAAATGGATCCTCTTTTCAAAACACAGCCTGACCAGAAAATCACTAAGGGCCCTTGGGCAAGGTCCTTAATCCCCTAGTTGCTCCCATTGTGTAGTGAGCGCCTTGTATGGTAGCACCCTGACATCAGGGTGAATGTGAGGCATTATTGTAAAGCGCTTTGAGTGTCTGATGCAGATGGAAAAAGTACTATATAAATGCAGTCCATGTACCATTTACCAATGTAAATGTTCCTGAAAATAATTTCTTCTGGTTTGTTTTGAGGGTTCGATTTGTTTCTCGGTGATGTCAGGTTATTTTTAGTTCTTCAAAGCAGAGATGTGGATGTTGTGGAAGAACATTTTTCATTTTGTCTGCTGAATGTCTGGCCAGCTCTTTCCTCGATGGGACAAGGACACCACAAAATCACCTCCACGCCAGCCTCGTCTTCATCAACTAAAGGTTGTTAAGTCATTTGATGTCACCTTCTTTCCGATCTAAACTCTGCCTGGAAGAATAATGAGAGAACGCGGCTCTGTCAGAGACCGACTGTTACTGCCAGGATGTCACTTCACTGCAGCAGGTCAATGCTATTTTATTTTACTCAACACATCACTTATAATTTTCCTCTTAAAAAAAAAGGCTGCATTTCTATAGTGCTTTTCCATCTGACGCAGACACTCAAACTCAAGAGTCACATTTTGGCTCCACTTCTGTTTTCCCTTCTCTCTAAAAATGTTATGGTCACTCTGATCATTTCCCTTCGGTGTTATTTAGTGGTGTTCATCTGTAGGGCACTAATCCTGATGTGTCTCTTGTGCCAGCTTGTGAGCTTTGAACTTACCAGTTGGTGACCTGCACGTTCATGTGTCCACGCACTTCGGGGTTTAATTGCTCTGCATCCTTTATAAATGCTGTCAGAAGGTCTCCTAGTCAGCAGATGGCATTACGTTCCACCCTGCTCTCCAACGTTCCATGTTGCAGTATTTATTTTGCTGTTGTACTGGACTTTTGTTTTTAACTGCTGTGTTTGCTCTGGTTAGTGTTTCTGATCCCATGTTACTGACCCTCGCTGCTGTTCCAGTGTCAATGACCGAACGGTCCCCCCTAAAAATCGGTTCCCCCTGCCTTCACTGCGCATGGGTCATTTTTGGAGCGTCAGCAGTGATTCGTTGATTATCACCTCATTTCTGCTTCAAACTACACTCTAGTAATCATCTATCTCAGCGACAGATATCTGAAACTTTTGTACAACAATCATTTCCACATAAATCTTGGCCGGATTGGGTGCGACGGAGTTGGAGGAGATGATGTACCCCAGGAAGGACAAAGAAGTACGGTGGAACTCGCACTTCTCGCCCTTCACAAACAGCCGGTTCTCCAACAACTGCTGCAGGACCTGACGTACATGCTGCACATGAGTCTCAGGATCTGGGGAGAAGATGAGGATGTTGTCCAGATATACGAAGACGAACCGGTGCAGGAAGTCCCGCAAGACGTCATTAACCAATGTCTGGAATGTCGCGGGCGCATTGGTGAGACCGAACGGCATGACCAGGTACTCAAAGTGACCTAACGGGGTGTTAAATGCCGTCTTCCACTTGTCTCCCTTCCGGATCCGAACCAGGTGATACGCATTCTAAGATCTAATTTGGTGAAGATTTGGGCTCCATGCAGGGGCGTGAACACGGAATCTAACAGAGGCAGCGGGTATCGATTACGAACTGTGACTTCGTTCAGCCCTCTGTAGTCTATGCATGGACGGAGTCCACCGTCCTTTTTGCCCACAACAAAGAAACCTGCACCCATCGGGGAGGTGGAGTTCCGGATCAACCCGGCAGCTAAGGAGTCCCGGATGTAGGTCTCCATTGACTCGCGCTCAGAACGAGAGAGGTTGTACAGCCTGCTGGACGGGTACTCAGTGCCTGGGATCAAATCAATGGCACAATCTGTTGTGTGGACCGCCAGAAGAGGAGGTACTGATGGCCCACCACCAGAGGGCGCCCTGCCTGAAGTGCGGGCTTCAGGCACGAGAGGGCGCTGCCGCCTCCAGGAACAAGCCGTGGTGACAGCTGTCACCCATCAACCATGACAGCTGTCACAGATCATCTACTCCACATCTGGAATAAAAGCAGGAAGACACCTCCACCACATTGCCGAGATATCATCTTCATCAAGAGGTAATATCCTCAGCCTTTGTGGTAATTTTCTAAATCTATCTATTGTGAGTGTTTGCAGGAGTACCGGTCCTTAGTTTGTGGAGGCTGTGCAGGACGGCACTCTTTTCCTCTGAGGGATCGCTGCAACACGTATTGAGTGAGAGGTGGAGGTGGAATTCCCACCATAATTGTTACTGGGTGTACACACACCCACACTTGACTGTTTTTGTTTTCTGCCAGCAGTACCAGATCCGACACGCCGAGACGGTGGCCACCTGGGGACTTCGGGACTTGGCGGCTCCAGTATCCCTCGGGTTCGGTGGCGGTGGAAATCGTGTGGTTCCGGTTCGTCTCCAGACGGGCGTCTCCTATCGTCGAGCCTGCCCACACGACACCTTTATTAATTGACTTGTGTACATTCTGTAATCTGCTGTGTTTGGTTGTGACATTCACAACAGTAAAGTGTTCTAATTTAACTCCTTCCATTGTCCGTTCATTTACGCCCCCTGTTGTGGGTCCGTGTCACTACACTTTCCCAACACAATCGTACGGATGGTGCGGCGGAAGAGTGAGTGCCAGATCTTTGCTGAAGACGTCAGCAAGATCATGGTACTCCTCAGGCAACGCTAACAGATTGGGGGGGACTTTAACCTCCACATTAGCTGTCACACCGGGTGGAACCGAGGATCCTAAACATTCCCGGTGGCAGGTGTCGCTCCACTGCGTCACTACCCCAGAAGGCCAATCAATACGGGGATTGTGCTTTAACATCCATGGAAATCCCAAAATCACTCGGGAGGTAGAAGGTGTTACATAGAACACAATCTCCTCCCTGTGATTCCCAGACACCACCAAAGTCACAGGAGGTGTCTGGTGTGTGATTAATGGGAGAAGGGTGCCATCTAGTGCCCACACCTTCAATGGGGAAGGTAGAGCCACTAGAGGGAGCCCTACCTCCCTGGCCCATCTGCTGTCCAGCAGATTCCCTTCAGACCCCATGTCCACCTTGCTGACGTCTTCAGCAAGGATCTGGCACTCACGCTGCCCCCACACTGGTGCGTACGATTGTGCCATTGATTTGATACCGGGCACTGAGTACCCGTCCAGCAGGCTGTACAACCTCTCACGTCCAGAATGCGAATCAATGGAGACCTACATCCGGGACTCGTTAGCTGCCGGGTTGATCCGGAACTCCTCCTCCCCGATGGGTGCTGGTTTCTTTTTTGTGGGCAAGAAGGACGACGGACTCTGTCCATGCATTGATTACAGAGGGCTGAACGAGATCACGGTTCGCAACCGATACCCGTTACCCCTACTGGATTCGGTGTTCACGCCCCTGCATGGAGCCCAAATTTTTACAAAATTGGATCTTAGGAATGCTTATCACCTGGTTCGGATCCGGGAGGGAGACGAGTGGAAGACGGCATTTAACACCCCGTTAGGTCACTTTGAGTACCTGGTCATGCCGTTCGGCCTCACCAATGCGCCCGCGAGGTTCCAAGCGTTGGTTAATGACATCTTGCGGGACTTCCTGCATCGGTTCGTCTTCGTATATCTAGACGATATACTCATCTTTTCTCCGGATCCTGAGACCCATGTCAAGCATGTACGTCAGGTCCTACAGCGGTTGTTGGAGAACCGGCTGTTTGTGAAGGGCGAGAAGTGCGAGTTTCACCGCTCTTCTTTGTCCTTCCTGGGGTTCATAATCTCCCCCAACTCCGTCGCCCCTGATCCGGCCAAGGTTGCGGCGGTGAGAGATTGGCCCCAACCAACAAACCATAGGAAACTGCAACAGTTCCTCGGCTTTGCGAATTTCTACAGGAGGTTCATTAAGGGCTACAGTCAGGTAGTTAGCCCCCTGACAGCCCTGACCTCCACTAAGGTCCCCTTCACCTGGTCGGATCGGTGCGAGGCCGCGTTTAGGGAGTTGAAGCGCCGGTTCTCGTCTGCACCAGTTCTGGTGCAGCCCGATGCTACTCGCCAGTTCACAGTGGAAGTGGATGTCTCTGACTCAGGGATAGGAGCCGTGCTGTCCCAGAGCGGGGAGTCCGATAAGGTCCTCCACCCTTGTGCCTATTTTTCCCGCAGGTTGACCCCGGCTGAGAGGAATTATGACGTCGGCAATCGGGAACTCCTGGCGATGAAGGAGGCTCTTGAAGAGTGGACACACCTGTTGGAGGGAGCGACAGTGCCCTTCACGGTTTTCACGGACCATCGGAACCTGGAGTACATCCGGACCGCCAAGCGGTTGAACCCCAGGCAAGCCCGCTGGTCACTGTTCTTCGGGCACTTTGACTTCCAGATTACATACCGCCCCGGGACCAAGAACCAACGATCGGATGCCCTGTCCCGGGTGCATGAAGTGGAGGCCAAGGCCGAGTTGTCAGACCCCACAGAGACCATCATCCCCGAGTCCACTGTCGTGGCCGCCCTCACCTGGGACGTGGAGAAGACCATCCGGGAGGCCCTGACACGGAACCCGGAGCCGGGGACCGGCCCGAAGAACAAACTGTACGTCCCACCGGAGGCCAGAGCTGCCGTTTTGGACTTCTGCCATGGTTCCAAGCTCTCCTGTCATCCCGGGGTGCATAGGACCATGACAGTAGTCCAGCAGCACTTCTGGTGGGCGTTTATGGAGGCCGACGTCCGGGACTACGTCCAGGCCTGTACCACCTGTGCCAGGGGCAAGGCTGATCACAAAAGGACCTCAGGACTCCTCCAGCCCCTACCAGTGCCTCACCGCCCCTGGTCCCATATCGGCCTGGACTTTGTCACGGGCCTCCCGCCGTCCCAGGGCAACACCACCATTCTCACGATAGTGGACCGGTTCTCCAAGGCGGCCCACTTTGTGGCCCTCCCGAATTTCCCTACGGCCCAGGAGACAGCAGACCTCCTGGTCCACCACGTCGTGCGTCTGCATGGGATACCAGCGGATATCGTCTCAGCCCGTGGCCCTCAGTTCTCCTCTCAGGTCTGGAGGAATTTCTGCAGGGAACTGGGGGCCACCGTGAGTCTCTCGTCCGGGTATCACCCTCAGACAAACGGACAGGCAGAGCGGGCCAACCAGGAGCTGGAGCAGGCCCTCCGTTGTGTTACCTCCGCGCACCCGACGGCCTGGAGCACCCATCTGGCCTGGATCGAGTATGCCCACAACAGCCAAGTGTCGTCAGCCACCGGCCTCTCCCTGTTTGAGGTGTGTTTGGGGTTCCAGCCCCCATTGTTTCCACTGGTGGAGGGAGAGGTCGGTGTGCCCTCGGTCCAGGCCCACCTCAGGAGGTGCCGCCGGGTGTGGCGGACCGCCCGTTCTGCCCTGTTGAAGGCCCGGACGAGGGCCAAGGCCCATGCAGACCGCCGGCGTTCCCCGGCCCCTGCATACCAGCCCGGGCAGGAGGTGTGGTTGTCAACAAAGGACATCCCACTTCAGGTAGACTCTCAGAAACTCAAGGACAGGTATATCGGACCGTTTTCCATCACCAAGGTCCTCAGCCCGGCTGCAGTGAAGCTACGGCTACCAGCTTCACTGCGGATCCATCCTGTCTTTCACGTGTCACAAATCAAGCCTTACCACACCTCACCACTCTGCACCCCTGGACCTGCACCGCCCCCTGCCCGGATCATCGACGGGGAGCCGGCATGGACGGTGCGTCGGCTCCTGGACATCCGTCGCAAGGGTCGGGGGTTCCAGTATCTGGTGGACTGGGAGGGGTATGGCCCCGAGGAACGCTCCTGGGTGAAAAGGAGCTTCATCCTGGACCCGGCCCTCCTGGCCGACTTCTACGCCCGGCACCCGGACAAACCTGGTCGGGCGCCTCCTGGCGCCCGTTGAGGGGGGGGTCCTGTTGTGTGGGCCGCTGAAGAGGAGGTACTGCTGGCCCACCACCACCAGATGGTGCCCTGCTTGGAGTGCGGGCTTCAAGCACGGGAGAGCGCCGGAACCAGTGGAGTGACAGCTGTCACATCATCACCACCAGCTGTCACTCATCTACGTCAACCTCCATAAAAGCCGGACTGCAACTCCACCTCCCCACCGAGAAATCATCTACCATACAGGTAATATTCTCTGCTGTATTTAACGCTGACTAATAGTCTGAACTTCTTTGCAGCCGTTTTTTGGCGTTTGGTGTGATCAGCGACTGCTTTGCTTCACACCCCAACCAGATAAGTGGTTAGACAGGAGCTGCAAGAGTGTGTGATTGGAGGTGGAGGTGCTCCCTCCTTACTGAACACAGACTGTGGGATTACTGAGTGTGCGTACTCACACTCATCAAACTGTTTCTGTTCTCTGCCAGCAGTACCGGGTCTGACTGCTGAAGACAGTGGCCACCTGGGGCGCAGGGCTTGGCGGCTCCGGTGTTCTTCAGATCCGTTGGTGGTGGAAGCTGTGTGGGTTCCGGCTCTTCTATCACCAGACGTCTTCTATCTTTGAGCCTGCCACACGCCACCTTGTGTATGATTGACATTCCGCACTATTGTTATTGTCTGTACTTCGTTGTGCGCTTCACAACATTAAATTGTTACTTTTTGGCTTATCCATTGTCCGTTCTTTAACGCCCCCTGTTGTGGGTCCGTGTCACGACACCTTCCCAACAATCTTTCTCATATATTTTGTAAATGGTAGTGAGACGTAAACACTTCTAAATCTTAAAAATGCTGTTTTTGAAACCAGATAATACTGAGTGCACGGCCTGGGAACAACATGAAGCAAGTGGGTCAGGTCACAAGTCAAGTCAAGTCAACTCTGGGAGCATGTGCTGGTGCTGAGATTGGGTCCTGGATGGCAACCACCAAGGCAGACAAACGGTCTATTCCCACATCTCTAAAATGACCATCTATCTGCCACACTCAGGTGAAACGTGGGCATCCCCTTGACCTTCTCCAGCTACTCGAGTCTTCAACACTGAGGCACCTGTGTGCTGGCTCATGTAAAGAGAAACAACCATGTGGCCAAAATGTCACAGCTGATGCTCCTTCACAATGGAAGTGATACTCCTCGTGCTAGTCTCGCTTAGTACCTGCTTGTTTGATAGAAAGTCATTCCAGAGGTACCCAAGGATCCTTCCGAGACACGTAGTACCAAAGACATCCAGTTGTACAAAAATGCAGCATACTATAAATGCTGTGTGTTTTGTGTTGCTAAGTGGACACACTCTCATAAATGCAAACGGATCCATGCAAAGTTCACCTGTGAATGTTGGATCAGTTTTAATGTATAATACACCAAATAAACCTACATTTCCCCAATTCAGTTTATTTTTGACAGGTGAGATAGAGATGTAGCAGGCGGCTGGGGGAGGTGATGGTCTAGTGGTTAAGGTGTTGGGGTTGAGTCCAGAAGATCATGGGTTCAAATCCCCACCTGACTGGAAAATCACTAAGGGCCCTTGGGCAAGGCCTTTAATCCCCTATTGCTCCCGGTGTGTAATGAGCGCCTTGTATGGCAGCACCCTGACATCGGGGTGAATGTGAGGCATAATTGTAAAGCGCTTTGAGTGTCTGATGCAGATGGAAAAGCGCTATATAAATGCAGTCCATTTTTATAGGGCGAAATTGCAACATAGCCCCAAAGCAATTCACTTGGTAAATTCAAGTTATAATTAGTCACTGCAAGCTACCAGTAATATTCACTGTGTATTACAGAACAGTATTTGAGTGGATAAATTCTCTCCTGGTTCATGGTCTATCTACATGTTCTTTCAACATAAGAATTGTGAATGAGCTCTTATCACGCTCACATTCAACTGTGCAGTTGTAATTTCTTCGAATACAGCTTGCAGTGCTAAAGCCTCTCACATCTGATAAAAGATAATGGATCCTCGATGTGATAATAGGTTTCTTTGTGGAAATGATGAAATGAGATCCTCTGGAGATAGAGATGTAGCAGGCGGCTGCCACCTTCAGATGCAGCACGCTGGCTTATTAAGGAGCTGTGTGCGCTGTCTGCTGGGACACTTTAAACATCGCAGCAGAGTCAAAGACACCAAACTTTGCATCATCATACACTTTAACACCGAGCTGATACAAAAACAGTCCTGTCAGACTGTTTAATCATTGCACACATCTGCTAAAGCGGTGATGTTCTTTACTGCATTATGTCTTTTTTTCTCCCCATTTTTCAGAGTTCAGGTGTGCTCTCAATAGGAAATCTCAGCATAGAGCTGAGGTTAAGCCACCTTGACACTTGCACAAATTTGATCCCTGCAGTGTCACGCAATCGTGCATGCCAATGAGTAAACTCATCGTAAACTCTACGTAAACTGTGCGAAGCCCTGCGTGCAATGACACGCATTGACTAGGTTGTCTACTGAATGAATAGGTTGTGCAATGTTCACGACTACTTCACACAAGTGGCACAAAACTGTGCAGCCTTGCAGAGTTTATGCACAGTTTATGCACAGTTTACGACGCATTTACTCATTGGCACACATGACTGCAATCAAATTCATGCAAGTGTCAAGGTGGCTTTGTAGGTTTCCTGTTGGCTTCCCTCACTAGGCTCTGCTTCCGAGGATGACCTGCTCTTACCAGATTTAACAAATTGTGCCATATTCCTTACATTTCTTTGTGACAAATTATCTGACCTTGAAGTTATATGTAATACTTTAAATTAACTTGTGCTTTGTTCTGCTGACTTGTCAATGAAATGCACCTTGCTGGGAACATGTAAGTAATCAAATGTCAGATTACTTTTGTGCACATCATAAGGGGCTATCTGCAAAAGGGAATGTAGCATACCATTTATTCTGCCTCACTAACAACTGCAATATCTAATAGGAGGCAACTGGTCAACTCATTACCAATAGGAAGCGTGTATGTTAAGGCCCTGTCACACCTTGACTATTTAGCCAGCGTATGCCTGCCGTATTAAAAACGCTGGCACACACTGTCATACGTCTAATAAATTAATGCTGCTGTCACGCTTTTTTTTAAACACTTTATTTTCCTATTTTCACATAACTGAACATACATAACATACCATTAACAACAGCAACAGCAACAAAAAATACAAATGTAAATATCAAACCCCCCCCCCCCCGGGCAGTCAAAACAAAACTGGGCAGTCTTTTTACAATCGGTCTGTGTTTGTTTTTTGTTTTGTTTTGTTTTGTTTTGAATACAACAGTATTATTCATTCATTCATTCATTCATCTTCTACTGCTTAGTCCAGGGGTGGCAATCATGTGCCATAAAGGGCCGAGACACTGCAGGTTTTCCGTGCAACCAATCGCCTCAGCAGGTGATTTCATTAATGATCAGGTGTCTCAGCAGGTGATTTCATTAATGATCAGGTGTCTCAGCAGGTGATTTCATTAATGATCAGGTGTCTCAGCAGGTGATTTCATTGACAACCAGGTGTTTATGTTCAGAGCAGAAGCTCATCAGCAACCCACCTGCTGAGGTGATTGGTTACATGGAAAACATGCAGTGTCTCGGCCCTCGATGCCCACCCCTGGCTTAGTCCATTTAAGGGTCGCGGGGGGCTGGAGCCTATCCCAGCAGCCATAGAGTGCGAGGCGGGGTACACCCAAGACAAGACGCCAGTCTGTCGCAGGGCCACAAACAGACAAACAAACACAGACACACCCCCACACACACCTACGGACAATTTAAAGATTCCAATCCACCTAACCCGCATGTCTTTGGATGTGGGAGGAAACCGGAGCACCTGGAGGAAACCCACGCAAACACGGGGAGAACATGCATACTCCACACAGAAAGGCCATGGGAATTGAACCCATGACCTTCTCGCTGTGAGGCAACAGTGGTAAGCACTAAGTCACCGTGCTGCCCTACAACAGTATTATTTCACATAAATTCTTGGTAATAGCGCAAGTGCCTCTAAATGAGCAGAGTACTTATTGTAAGAGGAAAAGTTCGATGTAGTCCATAAAAGAACTCCAGGTCGCAGAAAAGTCCTTGCTTCTTTTGCTTGTCTTGTATTTGAGCTTTTCCAGAGGCAGAAAGGAAAGCACCTCCCTCAACCACTGTAGAAATGATGGGGTTTTCTTTTCCTTCCAGTTAAAAAGAATCAGTCTGCGAGAAAGTAATGAAGCAAATGCCAAAGCATTCGCCTGTAAGTTGTGACCTTACAATTCGGGGGGGCTATGCCGAAAATGGCTGTGTGGAAATCAGGAACTATGGTCTTTTTGCACATATGAAAATCACATATATCAAAATTTTGTGAGGAGCTCAGCTTATTAGGACGTACATCGGCGAGCTTCAGCATGTTTCAACATGCTTCAATGTCCTTCAGCTTGCTCTTAACTTATAAAAAACTTACCCTTAACTTACTGAACTTATGCCAGGGTTTTTTTAATACGGTTGGCATACTTTGGCTAAATCGTCAAGGTGTGACAGGGCCTTTACTCAAAAGAAATGTCACTTCTAATTCACCTCTCTACTGCTTGCAGTCTCTTATCTGGACACTACCTCCTCCAACCCACCCCCACCCAACAGTCTCCGCCTAATGCCTGGGGACAGGTGACGCCCTTGGCTTCTTTTGATTGCAGGATCTGTGACCTATATGCCCTACATACCCAACAAATGTATCAGTGGGTGAAAATGCATCATTTGCTTTCAAGTCTAATTTGCTGTAATAGCTAAAGTAACAACAACAAAAAAAACCTCTCCAAATTTATATGAGCCTGGGCCTTTCTGGGCATTCTGCCCACATTCAAACTCTGCTGGCAAAACTTGCACTGAATGAAAAACACAGTTTATGTGCCCTTACCTCCTCAGGGAGTTATGCACTCTAAAGATTATTGTTACAGTACATCACAAGGAGTGTGGCTCTCATTTTGTACTGTTGAGTGACAGATCTGGGACCAGGCAGTGGTACCACTGGTTGCCACATCCAAGACATCACTGAACTATCTTGGTTCCTGGCTGGCAACCACACAAGCATATGACCAATCCATCCCCACCTCTCCAAAGTAACAATCTATCTAATGCAGTTAGGTGACACCTTGGACTTCTCCAGCCACTGGGGTCCTCAACACTCAGACATCTGCATGAGAAACATACCAAATGGCTAAAATGTCACTGCTGATGTTCCATCACAATGCAAATAATTCTCTTGAGTCAAAGTAACTTTGACACAAAGCAATTTCAGCAGTATGCAAGGATCCTCTCTACAATCGAGCACCAAAGACATCTAGTCATTGCCTTAAATCACTAGTCCAAGATTACCATTAATTAATTATCCAATAATTCCACAAAGGTCACAGCATTGTTCACAAAGTCAAGCTCAGTAAACATTTCCTCACCAACAAAGATACCTTGTTTTTCTTTCGGCTGCTCCCTTTAGGGGTCACCGCAGAGGATCATCCGTGTCAATCTCACCCTGTCCTCTGCATCTTCCTCTGTCACACCAAACACCTGCATGTCCTCCCTCACCACATCTATAAACCTCATCTTTGGCCTCCACCTCTCCTCCTGTCTGGTGGCTCCACCCTCACCATCCTTCTCCCTATATACCCTCCTCTGCATGTGTCCAACTCATCTCAATCTCACCTTGGAGACTTTATCTCCAAACTATCCTACCCCCAATGTCCCTTTGATATGTTCCTTCCTAGTGATGTCCATCCTTGTTACTCCAAAAGAATATCAGCATCCTCAGTTTAGCCCTCTCCAGCTCCGCCTCCTGTCTCTGTTAGCACCACAGTCTCTAAAGCTACTTTGACACTTACACAAATTTGATTCTCGCACTGCCACACAATTCAGCATGCCAGTGTGTCCCACAAAATAATAATTTTGTAGCCCATGACGGGTTTGCTCTCAGAACTTGGCTGATGAAACCATTCCCTCATCCCTCCCAGGATTACAGAGAAATTATCTACAGTGGCAGGTTGTCTCAAAGGTAATTATTTAGAATGTATATATATATATATATATAGTAATGGGTTGGGAAAACAGCTGCATTTTCATTCCTTCTTATGAGTTAGATAATTTATAGGTAACGTTATGTTTATTATTGATGTGACCTCTCATCATAAACTAATTTCAGGTTCAGATGCACTGTGCGCAGTGATATGCAGTGACACACAGCGTTTTTTTAATAGGTTGCGCAATGTTCACGACTATTTCACACAAGTGGCACAAAATTTATGGGTGCTACAAATTTTGAATGTTTCAAAATTTTCTTTGCATACTGGCATGAAGTCGCGCACAGTTCATGCACAGTTTACAACAAGTTTACTCATTGGCACACTAGATTACGTGCCAGTGCGGGAATCAAATTCATAGAAGTGTCAAGGTGCCTTAAGCTGTACAACAGAGCTGGTCTCACAACCATCTTGCAAATTTTCCCTTTCAGAGACCTGCGGCTATGATGCAACATCTTTGGAATCATACAAATTCTCACAATGTCCCAAAGGGCAGCGAAATCAAACGGTTAAACAAAAAATCAACATAGGCTGCATCGAAGCACCACTGAGCTTCACATTTGCATTTAGTGAGTACTTTCAGAGTGAGGATACACTGGATGGTTGGTTTCTTGTGTGTGAAATCAGACTCTTTCAGTCGCTGTGTGTCAAGTAACTGCAACTGAATCCTGTTAACTGTTGTGTGAGTGCACTCTGTGTAGTGACGTTCTGCTGATATCACACCGCTCCCTGCATGTACTGCACCTACACAGAAAATGATGTGTGAGACTGGAAATCTGGCAGAATGGAAAAGAGACACACGCGCACACACACACACACACACGCACACACTGTGTACAGCAGGACCAACTGTGCTGCAGCACAATACATCTGCAGAGCACAAAACAGAACGTGAAAGCTGTGCCGCAGACGTGTGTGATGAAACCCTCTCTGGATTGAAGAACGAGGGCTAAAAGCAGGCTGTGAATGTCAATCGCTTATCTGATCCAGTGAGCACCGGGGCGCACTGTCTGTCACAGAATGTGAGCACATCCCTGGTAATTAGTGAAATAATCCTCAGATCTGAATCATAAGTGAAGAGCATGTGTTGTGAATCTGACTCCAGTGCTCTTCATGGTTCACGAAGTTGCTGATATAAATGGAGGACAGATAAACTCCCATCTGATTGTCCTTCTGGCTGCAAATTGATTCCACACTGACTGATTAGTGTGTGTGAAGGCACTGATTTGTTAATTGCTAATTATGCACAGCTTATTATTTGATTATTGCAGATATTTGTAGTCATTCTGTATAATGTGGCTTTACATAATTTTGTTGGATGTCTTTTTTTTTTGTAGGTATGATTTAGTTGAAATGAAAACAACCAACAATGGCCACCAGGACTCCAATTTATAAGACTTCACAAGCAATTTAACAGGCATGTCTGTCTTTATTGTATATTTTGATCATTGTGCATTTTAAAGTTTAAAGCTACAGTGTTTAGTATTTAGTGCCATCTAGTGGAGAGCTTGCAGATTTCATTATGGCATCAGTTGTGTAGAAGATGATGAGCATTTCCTGGGGCACGTTGAACTTCCTGAGCTGTGTGAGGAAGTACATCCTCTGCTGTACCTTTTTCCTGATGGAGTCTATGTGGAAGGTCTACTTCAGATCTTTGGAGATGCTGGATCGCAGAACTGGAAAGTGTCCACAATAGACACAGTGTTGTTGAGGATGGGGGGGGGAGCAATGGTGGGTTCCTCCTGAAGTCCACTATCATCTCCACAGTCTTGAACAGGTTCAGCTCCAGGTTGTTCTGACCACACCAGAGGACCAACTGTTCCACCTCCTGTCTGTATGCAGCCTCATCACCATCCTGGATGAGACAAATGATGGTGGTGTTGTCTGCAAACTTCAGGGCCCAGATTCATGAAGCACCCTTTGGCTAAAAGTAGCTCTTAGCGATGTGACATTCTCCATATGTTGAATGGCAGTGATTCAGTAACACGCTACAGGCTTGATGGTGCAGGGATAATGTTTGTGGTTAACCTCATCAGGAATGACCTTACTTTCCCACCCAGCATAGTAACCTTTACTTTATCTGTTTGCACTGACACAGGAGAAGCTCTTTCTAATCTCACTGTAAATTTTGTAAAATTACATTAAAGGGCATTCTATTCTATTCTAAACTCTATAATATTCATATAATTATTCATATAAATAAGGGCCCCTTCACACATATTCACACATAACACTAAATATCAGACCGACGTGTTGTCAGTACAAGCCGAGCATAGCGAGGTTCGTGCGAAAACACAGAGGACTGATATCCCCGTACAGACCGATCAAGTGAGGTTAATATTTTGTTTATTATATGGCTGTTATATACATATAAACACGCAAACTTACAGTATCGCCCAAATATGCTGCTGACGGTGTTGAGCTCATTCGCTTTCATCACCTCTATGAAGAACCTGCTAATAGAACTTGCTGAGAGTTGCTCTCAGACACCTCCTGGATCACTATTAGGTGAAGAGTCCTTGCCAGGAATTTTTAGGCTACGTTAGGAGCTCTCTGAGAGGGCTTTGAGTTGCTTCGTGGTCAAAGGCCAATGAGTTTAATAGAGAGATTCCCTGAGGTGCTGTCCTTTGTATAGAGGGAGAAGAGCAGTGGGGAGAGCACACACCCTTGAGGGGCGCCAGTGCTGATTATCCATGTGCTGATGTAATGCTCCCCAGCCTCACCTGCTGTGTCCTGTCTGTCATGAAGTTGGAGATCCACTGACAGGTGTGAGTTGGAACAGAGAGGTTGGACAGTTCTTTGTGGAGAGTGTCGGGGATGATAGTGTTGAACATAGAGCTGAAGTCCACAAACAGGATCCTCACGTACATCTCTGCAGAGTCCAGGTGCTGCAGGATATAATGCAGTCCCATGTTGACTGCATCCTCAACTGACCTGTTTGCCTGGTAGGCAAACTGCAGGGGGTCCAGCAGGGGTCCTTGTGATGTCCTTGAGGTGGCTCAACACCAGTTGTTAGAAAGACTTCATGATGACAGATGTCAGAGTGATGGGCCTGTCGTCAGTTAGTCCTGATTACTTCACAGGTGTGTCTTAGACTGGCCACAATGGGAAAAAAAACAATTTCAAGCCAACAATAGGTTATTTGAAAAAGAAGCTGTTTCTTACAAGTAGAAGAGAGTTTATGAAAGTGCATCCCAAACTCATGCCCAAAGATCCTTTTACATAGTTTAAAAGATGTAAAAAATTAAAAAAAATGAATACATTACAAAAATAAAACATGGAGCTCCGCCCTCGTCTGTGCCAGTATTTGAAGGCTTTTAAAAAAAAACATTATTTTGATGATGTGAGTCAAACGTTTCACCATGCTATCGAGTTGTTTTTGACTAATCAACCTGCAAACATGCACTTGAAATGCAAAAACAAACAACTTGCATGTGAGGCCAGCATACATTGTAACTGCATTGTCACCTCACTCCGCCATAGACTCCACCCTCACCTGGATCTGAACTGGGTAAATGGGGTGATTTCTGCAGACTGAGGATTTGTCATCATCTACAGGAAGGAGGAGATCCAAGGAAGCCTTACTAAGTGACACTTAGAAATACTGATAGCTACTGTCTTACTGGCAACTACTGTTCCTCTCTTTCCTGTCCTCTGTCTTCCTGTTACTACCCCCGAACGTGGGTGTTTGAGTCATAAGACACGGCCACTGAACTCCCCTCCTCCGAGGTCTGGCATCATCACACATCATCATTCAATAACATCTGTGCAACCTTGAGTACAAAACCCTGTTATGCTGTGTATCCACTCAAAAGGAGTGAAAGCATTCAAACCCTAACATCGCGACTGCAAATCCATTCTTTTTTGGGTGAAAACTGTTATCTCAGTCTCTCTGAGATGAGATTAGCGCCGTAAAGTAAAAAAAAAAAAAAAAAAGTTGGTTTGTTTTTCATTTTTATTTGCCATTTTCCTGCTGTTAAGCAGGTTAGCTAGATGCCATCTTAAAGGAGAGATTTTCTGTTTATAACTCAGACATTATAGAAATGATGTTTGGTGTAATTTCTAATGTTGCAAAATCTCTGCAGTAGCTTTAGATTTTAGAAATGCTGCTAAACTGAAGCTCCTCGCTGGATTTAATCTGTCACATGGACCTGGTTTAATCCTTCAAAAACAAAACAACAAAAAAAAAACAGACTAAATCTTGATTTGCAGGAAGTTGATGGCACAGTAAGGCACACCTTTATGTCACGCTGAGTAAATGTAGACTGCAAATCATTCCAGCTTGGTTCCAGCCGTGCGAGCAGCTGACAAAAATAAGAAGTTATTTCTGTGCAGGACATAAAGATGTGAGTGCACGGTGGAGTTATTGTGTTTTATGAAGGTCGAAATGACCAGTCCCATGTGACTGTGGTTAAAGTGTGTGAGACACTGCTGTGGACTGCTTAGAATTTATCTTCATAATAAACTTCGGGATCCAAAAAATTCTATTTGGCCTTTACATGAGAAGTTGGAGGGGACAAGAAAAGACAAATTTCACTGACTTTCCCCAGCAGCTGCTGTGTTTGTGGGTCTTAGTTGGGTGACACTTCTGAGTTTGCATTGGCATAAAAGAGCAAACCATTAAAAAGAATGAAACCTTGTGTGACAGAAAGAAAGGAGGCAGTATTGTTGACATAATTACACCAATACAAAATGCATAACCACTGTGCAGACCACAATTGTAGCATATTAAAACAAACATATTAATGTATGGAGTAAAAATATTATATTACACACACACACACACACACACACACATCCACACAGAGAGCTAGCTGCACACTATTTCCATTTTCCATATCATCCCATATTTTTCTGATTTGTGGTTGAATATCAGAATTAATTTAACGTAAATGGTTAACAAGCCAATACTCAGCTGAAATCCTCCACCAAATATAATGATATAACTAGTGATGCCGGTAACGCGTTACTTAGTAACACATTACTCTAATCTGGTAATTTTTTCAGTAAGGAGTAATCTAACGCATTAATCTTTCCAAATCAGTAATCAAATTAAAGTTATTTCTCTGAGTCACTCTGCGTTACTATTACTTTTGTATTGTGGGTCGATCACAGCTTTAAAACAGCTGTCCCAACAAGATCCGGGGGAGGGGTTTTGTTCTGAACTGCTCCCTTTCAGCTGTGAGCACAGAGCCGCATCCACTGTGCAGCTCAGCTCTGAGTTGAAGAACAGTTGCCTCTCAAAGCACGGTAATGCTCAGAGCTATGGTTTTACCAAAACATTTTTTATGCTTTTTTCTTTAAAACGCTGTGCTGCTCTGTGTGCGTCCTCATTAAAAACAGCTGATCCACAAATACTAATGCTTTTTATCCACCCACATGCACCTAAACTCTCTTTCTGAGGATGACATGACGGAAAAACACTGATAAAAACTTTGTTACCTGTCAGTGTGGTCATGTTTTCTGCATTAAAAAAAACATCCATTCTTCCTGCTCAAACAGCAAGCCAGGGGCAAAGGCAAGTCCATACAGGAAGAAATGTGAGTGGGGGGGGGGCTCCCAACAACAGCCCTAGATTAAAGGTTCACTTTTGAAGACATTTTCTCATACTATTACTACTACTAATACTATAATAACTAATAATAATAATTTCAACAACAAAAATGTTTAAAAAGAATTTAAATGTTAGAAAAATGTTACAAAGAGTTTAATAGTTACATGTATAAACAATGTAGGCTAGAAATTGTAAGTTTTACCATTACAGTGTTGTCAACAGTTAAATATGAGGTCAAGAAAGATATCTTTATTTTATTTTATAAACAAGTATTTATGTTCATTGAAGTCAAGAAAGGGTGACTATAAAGTGAGTATTGGGAAAACGGGTTATCATTTTCATGTTGGCGGGGGTGTTGTCGGCAGCTGCTGAAAGTAACTAATAATGTAACTGGTAATCTAACTTAGTTACTTTTAAAATTGAGTAATCAGTAAAGTAACTAAGTTACTTTTTCAGTAATCAGTAATTGGATTACTTTTTCAAAGTAACTGTGGCAACACTGGATATGACACAGACAAATTTAACAAATAAGCACGGACGGATTTGTGGAGTCTATTTCAAAGATCCCCTATTTCATGGCAGGGGAGCAGTGAAAAATGAGTGAGAATAAGCCCAGATATTACAGGAAAGAGTAGTTTCCATTAATTTTCATGTGCGACCTTGACCCTAAGGTCTTTGTCATATATTATGTAAAAGCTTACGAAAAATAAACACTTCTAAAAGCAGTGGTGGATACAGCTAACCAAAAAGTTAGCTTCGATAACCATTAATCCGATAACTGAAAAGTTATCTTTTATGACGTTATACCGATAAACTGCTAAAAAATGTATCTTTATTACAGATAACCGATAACTTTTAGTATTGATTCGGATGGAGCCACATTAGATTACACTGTTGGCTTCTGATAAACCAGTTTCACTTTCACTTTTCGCTGCTGGGTAAATTCAAGGATCACAAACACATAAGAACTCACGAAAAATGAATGAATAAACAATAAAATATTGTCATCATCTTACAAAAGCAGCAAAACACAGTATTAGAAGTACAAACTAAAAAGCATCTGCTTTTTTCACACGCTTTGAACCCTGCGGCTTAAACAACCAAAATATTTCCATTAATGCATTGATTGGCAGAGTAAAAGACACGTAGTAAATATAAATTCTTATCTGTTAGTTTCAGTGGGATTCATTTGAAGAAATAATCCACATAAAGCATCCTTTTTTTTATCCAAAACAGTGTCTAAATAGTGAAGAAAAGTCCCTCTGTACACAGGTGCACCATGAGAGGTCCTCTCCCCACCGAGTCTTGACGATTAAATTATACCGTTACCCACAAAGAAATAAAATGAAATAATGTTAAAATTAGTCTGTTTTTGTGTAGAGCAGATGATAACACTCACTGTAACGTCCAAAGTGAACCTGAACTACCCTACCCACAATCACGTTTTGCACTTAATGATGACATCATCAACAACCGACAGGCAGCCAGTCTGCGACAAACACACAACAGATGGACTAAAATGTTTGATTTTAGGGTTTACAAACGTTTTTGACCGTTAAACTTTGCTCACTTTACCAGCAAAAAAAAATGTTATCGGACTGAAAGTTAGAACTAAATTTATTGGAAGATAATTGGTCCAATGATGGTTTGATTGATTGATTGAGTTTATTCTGCAACATCAATATAAACATGCAGAGGTGAATGTATCAATGATACACAGATAACACAATAAAGCATAAATGCTTATTTCCATTGCGGTCCTGAACATGTACAAATTGTACATAAGAAAATAGGATCTGACAAAGGGCCCTGTCCCACTGGCATTTAGGAGGATTTGCGTATGGATTGCGCACAAAATTGGCCCATATTCGCCAAACATCTGCAATATACGTGTAACATGCCTGTATGAGTTGCTGTCATCCGAACACGTCCGTGATCATCCACAAAGGCACACAAGTCCGCAGCCAGGATTTTTGAGCTGCTCAAAAATCTGGATGCGGATGACATCCGCCTTACATACTCCATATATACTCAGTTCATACACAATACATACTCACTCTATGTGCTGTATATCTGCCATTAACCGCTGATATCCGCAACTGACGGGGATTTGCGGCTTGACAGAGGACTGGGACAGTGTGTAAAATGGATATATATCGTACCCATCATGTCCACATCACAAACTAAAATATGTTGTAGCGAATGCATACAAATTGGCCACGAATAGAGTGTTTTTATTACATCTGCTTTGCAGCTGATTTGCGGACAATCTGTGAATGCATAACAAACACGTCACGTAAACCCAAAGTATTATATGTGGCAGAAAGTGACATGCCTGCCAGTCAGTGCCAGTCCGGTTGTGTAGATCCACAAAGACGTAACAGCTGCTGCAATCGGGTCTCCTCCAGGACTTTTGTTTAACACCAACAAAAGGAAGAGTTGCTGTTTAGCCACAACTCACGCTGAAGTCTGTTGTCTGTGACACTCTCAAAAAAAAAACACCATCTCACACCCCAAGCGGCTTCCCCCCTCCCGCTCCCCAAACTCATGAACAGTTAACCCTCGCATGACAACATGAACATTAACTCTGTGATCACCTTGTAAAGTCCAGCAGTTGCTCCAGAGGCTGTATTGTTAGTGTGAATAGTGATGCCAAAAGGCCAGAGAGAGCTTATTTTATGGCCGCAATGCAGATGCCGTGCACGCACAACACATGCGTGATGCATTCATAATACACCTGTAATACTGCCGTGATAATCTCAATGTGTCGGATCAGTTTCCTCACTACATGTGTTATATAACCGTGATTGTTCATCATATATTCGCTATATATTATTAATATGTCCATAATTCATACTGGGACATTTGTCATTTTTGGCCATTTTTGTTGTGGACGACAACGAACGCCCGAAATTTGTATACTCAATTCATGCGCAATTGATCCTCTCCCCAGTGGGACAGGGCCCTTATTAATGTATATAACATTAAATGTATATATAAATACACACACTTTGCAGAGGTGGAGGCCAAGTGGTTAGTGCCAGTGAAAACTGTTGTTCATCAGTGATGTGTTCTGTGCACTGTTCAATGGTTGCATGGACTGAATGTTGGGTAGGGTTGTGGAAACCAGTGACTTCGGTGCTTTTGCTGGTAAGGAATGTTTTCCTGACTTCGATCAAAAATCTGAAGACTAAGATCCAGGCTTTTAAAAACGTCCAGGCTTTTAACGACTTCCTGGATTCAGTCATCAGAAGTGTATCTGTATATGGTGAAAGTTGAACTTGTAGAAACATTCATTTATGTCTTTGGGACCTTGGCCTTTGAGATCGAGAGGTGCCTGGGAAGAGCTTGTGGAGCCATGAGGTCACTGGATAGAGGTGTTCTGCGATTCTGATGTCTTTGTAGACGAACAAAGGTCCAAGTCCTGAGGGTCCTGGTGCTGCCTGTCTTGCTAATGGTTGGGAGACTTGGACGGTAATCAGTGACCTAAGATGGATGTCTCTGGCACTAGGCATCCCCAAAGGATCCTTGGGTACTGCTGGAATGATTTTGAATCAAATAAGTGGTTACTAAGAGAGACGAGGATGAGGAGTATCACTTGCGTAGTAAGGGCGCATCAGCTACGACATTTTGGCCATGTGGCTTGTTTCTCTGAGCATGATCCAGCACAGATGTGCCTGAGTGTTGAGGACCACAGTAGCCGAAGAAGGCCAAGGGGACATCCACGTTTCTCCTGGCTGCGGCAGATGGATGGTTATTTTAGAGATGTGGAAATTGACCAGTTGTCTCCCTGGATGTTTGCCATCCAGGGCGGGGTTCCATGGTGTTGTGGATGCAGCAAAGTCCAGCACCAGCACATGCTCTCAGACTTGACTTGAGCAAAATGCAAATTACATTTTTCAAATATTTCAGCAGGTGTATTGAACCCGAAAAGGGTGATGAAACAGTTTTTCTATCTGGACTCGCTGCCTGTGTGGACTAAAACATCCACAGAGATTGCAACAAAATGAGAAGAGAACATGACAGAGACGTGATGGATTCAAATGTGAATTCAAATACAGAAATAAATTGCTGTTATTTTTTGAAAAAAGGGAGTAAAAAGGATTCCCGTCTCTTTGAGATGATGGTTACCTCACCTCGGCCGTGTGATGAATGATTTAGTCTGATTCATGCCTACGGTTGTTTATTTACAGTTGTATCGACATGGGCAGTGATCGAACTGTGAGCGTTGATGCAGCTACACATCGCCAGCAGTTTTTGCCATTGACGTGAGAATTCGAGTGGATTATGTGCTCTGCCTGCCAACACAGTCTTTTGATCAGCAGCCAGGTAATATCACACAATCTGCATTAATCCCAGCGTCTCCAGCTCTCCTGAGCTCCTTGACTGCTGCCAGCCTCCCCTCTTAGTGGGTCGTTGTTGGGCTGAAGGATAATTATGCCTTATGGGACGGCTGCACGGAGGTCTTCCTCTGCGAACTTGTACAAAATTCAAGAGATGGAGATCAAAGGTCTTTGGAACAAAAGCGTGCCTGTTCTCTGGCAGAAACAATAGTCGTGCTGTTGAAAATGTCTCTTTGTTTAGCCTCTTATTCTGCTTCTGATGATAAAAAGTTCACTCGCACCACAAAGTTATAACTATGTGAACCATCTGCAACTCACAGCATAGTAAAATGACTTAATTCAGGCCGGCCGTACGAATGCATGTAACGCCACGGACATTAAGAAACGCATACTGTACTGCAATGTGCATGGAGCAACAGCCGCAGGATCATGCGTCCTGGTGAGTTCAGACTGCCTCGCATCAAAGCGTCTGTGATGCAACAATATTTTTCCCATATTACATCATAACACATATTGTGTACTGTTACATTTATTTTGTTGCTTGGCAGCAGGGCCCACAAGCAAGAATGTGCATACAGAAACATGTTAAATCTGGATATTTTCACACAACAAAGTCTGAACCAAGGTTTTTTTTTTCATGTTTTTTCAGTTTCAGTTTTTTATTTGGTTTCATGTTGGACACATGAAAGACATTTACACAGGAACACGTGTCCTATTGTCCTTACCCATGGGGGTTGTGACTCCTTATAACTGCAGTTGTGTGCTTTGTAGTTGGATGTGCGATAAAATGTCAGTCTCCTGATTACAGTCTAATTCAATAGAGGAAGAAGTATGCAGGTGCATCCATCCATCCATCCATCCATCCATTTTCTTCCACGTTATCCGGAATCGGGTTGCGGGGGCAGCAGCTCAAGCAAAGCTGCCCAGACCTCCCGATCCACACACACCTCCCCCAGCTCGAAGGGGGAACCCCAAGGCGTTCCCAAGCCATCCGAGAGATGTAGTACCTCCAGCGTGTCCTGGGTCTTCCCTGGGGCCTCCTCCCAATGGGACGTGCCTGGAACACCTCTCCAGCGAGGCGTCCAGGGGGCATCCGGAAAAGATGCCCGAGCCACCTCAGCTGACTCCTTTCGAAGTGGAGGAGCAGCGGCTTGACTCCGAGCTACTCCCAAGTGACCGAGCTCCTCACCCTATCTCTAAGGGAGTGCCCAGCCACCCTGCGGAGGAAACTCATCTCAGCCACTTATACTCGCGATCTCGTTCTTTCAGTCATGAGCCAAATCTCATGACCATAGGTGAGGATCGGAACATAGATCAATCGGTAAATCGAGAGCTTTGCCCCCCTACTCAGCTCTCTCTTCACCACGACGGTCCGATACAGCGACCGCATCACTGCAGATGCAGGTGTATTTCAGGTTATTTTGTTGCTTTACTACCAACTGCAACAACGATACCATCCTCATGCCGCATTTCATACGATACAATATGAAATGTTAAGCACAATATATGTCATGCTTATTACAACAAATTTATGCACACATGCACAAAACGTTTTCACATTTAACCCTCAAGCGACCAAGGTATTTTAGGGACTAATATGGTAGAATAATTATAGCATCAAATATAGAAGAACCTGTGACTGGCAAATATGTCAATACTTTGTCACAAAGGATGACTTGTTGGGAAAGTGTAGTGACACGGACCCACAACAGGGGGTGCAAATGAACGGTCAATAGATGAGCCAAAATATAACAATTTAATGTTGTGAATGTGCACAACGAACATACAGACAATCACAGAATATCATAACAGTCAATACACAGAGGTGACGTGTGGGCAGGCTCGAGGATAGAAGACGTCTGTCCTGAGAAGAGCCGGAACCACACGATTTCCGCCGCCCCAGAACCTGGTGAATACTGGAGCCGCCAAGTCCCGAATTCCCAGGTGATCACCGTCCCCGACTGTCGGATCGGGTACTGCTGGCGAAGAACAAAGACAGTCAAGTGTGGGTGTGTGTACACCCAGTAACAACAACGGTGGGAATGCCACCTCCACCTCTCACTCAACACGTTGCAGTGGTCTCAGAGGAAAAGGAGCGCCGTCATGCACAGCCTCCACTAAAACGACCGGTTCTCCTGCAAACACTCACAATCACAGATTTATAAATCTCAAAAAAAGGCTGAGAGTAGTACCTCCTATGAAGTATGATATCTTAGCAACGAGGTGGAGATGACGTCTGGTCTTTATGGAGTGAGATGATGTTGAGTAGATGGGTGACAGCTGTCAAGAGGTAATGAGCGACAGCTGTCACCCCCGGCTGTGTCCATGGCCGCAGCGCCCTCTCGTGCCTGAAGCCCGCACTTCAGGCAGGGCGCCCTCTGGTGGTGGGCCAGCAGTACCTCCTCTTCTGGCGGCCCACACAACATGACTGATGGGTTCATTAGGCTTTGTGTTAATCATGAGCTATTTTCATCCTCACTCAAATCAAAAACATGCTTATTTAGGGTCTGCTCCTGACCAAGGCAGTGTCCACATTTGGAGTTGTTCCCTGGGCACCAGACTGTGGCTGTCCACTGCTCCAAGTGGTTAGATTGTGTCTAACTGTAATTAGGATGGGTTAAACGCAGAGGACAATTTCGTTGCATATATATAAGATTCGTCCATTCTGTCTATGGCTGATGCTGAGACCCTGATTCATGCATTTGTCTCTTCTAGATTGGATTATTGCAATGTTCTATTTTCTGGTTTACTGCAGTCTAGCATTAGGGGTCTCTATTTGGTTGAAAATGCTGCTGCCAGACATTTGACACAAAGCAGAAAGTTTCACCACATTGCACCCATTTTGGCATCTCTTCACTGGCTTCCTGTTTCTGTGAGACTGGATTTTAAGGTTCTGCTACAAACCTATAAAACTGTTCACGGACTGGCACCTCCCTACCTAGCTGATCTATTTAAACCCTACGTACCAGCCCGGGCTTTGCGTTCGCAGGATGCAGGACTACTTTGTGTTCCTAGAGTGAATAAAAAGTCTGCGGATCACTTATCATGCCCCTGTTCTGTGGAAAACAGTCAGATTCTGTAGAGACTTTCAAGTCCAGACTTAAGACGCACTTATTTTCCCTTTGGTATGGCTAGCATACTGGCATAGTATATTACTAAGCTTTTTACTTCTTGACTTTTTTACTTTGCTTTTTTAAATCTTTTACTTCTTGACTTTTTACTTTGCTTTTTTAAATCTTTTAACTCATTTTATTTTGTTTTCTGTATTGTTTTGTGTGACGGCCCTTGAGGCGACTCTGATGTGATTTGAATAAATTGAATTGAAATTGATGTGCAATGACAATAAAGTTTCTATCTATCTATCTATCTATCTATCTATCTATCTATCTATCTATCTATCTATCTATCTATCTATCTATCTATCTATCTATCTATCTATCTATCTATCTATCTATCTATCTATCTATCTATCTATCTATCTATCACTCTGGTTATCAACAATCAGTCTCAATGCATGTGCAGCTGTAAATCTTTCTATTAAAATATAATGATTAGAGTTGGCAAATTATAATATCATCTGAAGCTGTAATGGTGAAAATCTCATAGATCTTCCCAGAGGGTTATACGTGACCCCGCACAAGTTTGGATTATACTTCCCACACGTATCGGCTGATCCTTGCAAACTCTGTGTCCCACTGCATTACAAGGTGTATTCCATGACTGTATGAAAATGTTTGTACATCTGTGCACTCTTCAAAATATGTGTACAATAATTTCCAAGCACAGTTTGCATATAGACAGAAGTGTGGAAGATGCTATTTCATTTGCCTTGAACTCAGTGTACAAACGCCTGGACAAGGAAAAATCCCAGGCTAGAATGCTTTTTATTGACTATCGCTCTCCTTTTAATTCTCTTGTCCCTGCAAGGCTCATCCAGAAACTGAGATTTTTGGGTTTGAGTGATGCCACTTGCAAATGGATTTTTAGTTTTTTAACTGGAAGACCACAAAGAGTGAAGATCAATGGCTGTGTCTCTGATGAACTTATTGTAAATATTGGTTTGCCACAAGGCTGTATTTTAAGCACATTGTTGTACACTTTGTACTTTTATGACTGTGTTGCATCCTTTCCTAACAATCTGATCATTAAGTATGCAGATGACACAACTATTATTGGTTTAATCTCTTCTCATGACGACTCTTTGTATAGATCTGAAGTGCATAAGGTGGTTTCCTGGAGCGAGGAAAACAATTTGAAGTTAAATACTGCAAAAAAGTTTGAGTTGGTTGTTGACTTCAGTAAAAATAGATCTTTTGTTCCCATTACATTAAATGGCACTGAGGTGAAAACAGTTGAAAACTAAATTTCGTGAAGTGTTTTTAATCTGATGACTTGAGCTGGAATTATAACACCAGTGAAATTGTTAAAAAAGTCTCGACAGCGGGTTTTTTTCCACGTAAGCTGAAAGAATTCACTCTTCACAAGAATATTCTCTTAAATTTTTATCACAGCTGCATCGAAAGTCTTCTTGCAAACGCTATAACTGCATGGTTTGGAAATGCCACTGCTAAAGAAAGAAAGGCTTTGAATAGAGTGGTTTGTTCAGCCAGTAGGACTATTGGTGTGGAACTGTCTGTCCTTGAGGACATTTACAAAAAAGACTTCAGCCCCGGTCTTTGGCCATTACTAAAGACCTCCTGCATGCCGCCAGGGACTTGTTTGAGCTTCTTCCCTCGGATAGGCGCTATCGGTCTATTAAATGTGGGACATCACGTTACAGTAATGGCAATGATCAACACTCTGTGACTAGTTTTAAATGTATCTTAAATTATTTTGTGGCTTTGTCATTTTTATGGCATTTTTATGCCCTTTATGTCTTTTTATTGTTTTGTTTGTTATTGTTTGCCTTGCTAGTGCACTTTGAGCTCCTTGCACCATTTTTCCAATGTGGTGTTAATACTGCAAATGGCAAATAAACTTGAACTTGAAGTGTGTACACTTGAAAACTTTTAGCCTCAGGAGAAAAATGGCAACAGCCAGCAGAGGACAAAATCTTTCATCTACAATTGATATCTTCATAACAGCACAATGCACTTGTTGTGGTTAAGAGCAAAAACATCAATGATTTGGTTCCTGTCCAGAGGTCGTGTTCTCTGAGGGTTAGACGCCAGGTGTGACACCGGGTCACTGGTGTGTCTGTGCCTACTGCTGTTCCTCAGGTAGCTCTTTAGGCAAGACAGACTTCACTTCTTTCCAGTTCCATTCATGGATATTTGGGCAGCAAAAACCGAACCATTTCAGCAACTTGAAACTACACTCACTACAGTACAACATCATGCTGAAAACTCGTCCATGCCTTTGTCTCCTCAAGGCTTAACTCCCTGCTCTTTGGTATCTCTGGAAAAAAACCCTTCAAAGGCTCCAATACATTCAAAACAGTGCAGCTAGAATTCTGATGAGAGTACGTAAACAGGAACACATTACGCCTATACTTCATAACCTTCACTGGCTCCCCATCACCAACAGAATCCATTTTAAGTTCCGATCACCCACCAATGCATCCATGGCAATGCCCCCACATAACTCAAAGACCTCCTCAATCCCCACACACCCTCCTGTTCCCTCCATTCATACAACACTAATCTCCTCTGTCCCCCTCGCACTAAACTTCACACCGTGGGAGACGAGGCCTTTTGTTCAGCTCCCCATCATGTTTGGAACTCCCACCCTGACCATCTGAGGGCTCTGCAAACTGTGGAAGCTTTTTAAAAAAGCCTCAAGACATACCTGTTTAGACAGGCCTATCACAGGGCTCAATAATTTGAGTCTGTTGCATCTTTTTTTTATCCTATTTTATTATTTTATTTTGGTTTTATTCTATTCTGCTGACTGTTTTATCTTAAGATTTTCTGTTTTTATTCTCTTGTTCATCCTTGGTTTTATTTTTTTCTGTAGCACTTTGAGATTAATGAAAGGTGCATTATAAATGAAACTTATAATTATTATCATGACATTGTTGAATGTGATGTCATTGAACAGCACATTACACTCATTTTGTGTAAAGCAATTAGTTCTGTTGATGAATGTTTATTTTCTTTCATGAGTGAAATATTTATCTAATCACAGTAAATCTGAAAATGCCACAAGTGTCTTACTGTGGAAAGCTAAAAGGACGATGTTGTCGCCCTGCCTCTGTAACATGTTATTAACAATGTAACTTAACAGTCTAATTTAGTATTATTTTTTCTTCTTGGTGGTGGGACAAAGCGCCTGCATCCTCCAGCTCAGTCTGAGAAACTCACCCAGAGCAGACAGACACTCAGGGACTTCTTAAAACACCCTTAAAAAAAACCCTTAACAAGTAACTTCCGTCATCAGGAATTAACATCCAGCGTCATCTCCAAAATCAAGGATGTCATGTGGAGAACAGTTTTCATCTGTGATGATGAACCCTGGCAACAGGTCAGATTAAAAGACTTTATTTAATCCGTGTGCCGGCTTCTAAAATTTTAGCTTTCGTTACTACACTGATTAGCTCCATATCTTCTTTTCCATTTTTTGTAGAAGTGTTACAGCGCTACATATAGGCCTGGAATGTGTACTACAGCATTTTCATGTGGTTTCACTGGATCTGTGAGAACGGAGATATAGGTACGGTCAGACATCTGGGTACCTGATGTGCGCGCACATAGCAATGCGCATAGTAACCAGCGAGCCACTGAAAACAAACCGCTGTCACATTCATTTACTTGACATCCATTGTGCTCACATCACTCTGCCACAATTTTTCTACATAATATACACCAGTTTTCACAGAGAATACCACGATCATGTATTACAGTTGACTGTACCAACAATGATAAGTGAAAAGATCAAAAAGTGCATTTTTTTGAGCTTCCAAAGCACCACAAAAGTAAACAAGGATGGTCATGGGAATAACACCACCAGATTGCTAGTTGGCATCGTTTATGGCTGGAACTACAACGGTATCTGATTGTCTTCAAACCACCGACTTTCGTTCTTGAATAATGAAAGCATTCTTGCGCCAGTCCAAGAATTTCACCTCTAACGGCACAATATGAATGCCCCTGGCCGTCCCTCTTAATCATGGCCCCAGTTCAGCGAAAGAAAACCCACAAAATAGAACAGTAGTCCTATTCCATTATTCCTAGTTGGGGTATTCAGGTGACCAGGCCTGCTTTGAACACTCTAATTTGTTCAAAGTAAATGCTTCCGACACCATGGGACACTCAGTTAAGAGCATCGAGGAGGCACGAGAGGCAGTTGCTGGGACAGACAGCAGCTCACCTCGCGGCGGGCCGTCAGCTCGATCCCGAGATCCAACTATGAGCTTTTTAACTGCAGCAACTGTTGCACATCTAGCAAGGCTCTCCACATACTCATACACCATTTGGCATGACCAAATCTGCAGGCGTTTGCAAATAAACAGCGCAAAAGATGTCTATATCAACAAAGGTTGTGAGTGCGCGTAGTTTGTTCTCAGCAGTGATCTAAAATGGCGGAAGTGACGTAGGCCTGACTGTACCTGTACTTTATTTGAATGGAACAATTTTTGAAAATGAGAAAAAAAAAAAAAAAAGATTGTATAGGAGAAGTTCAGTTTCAGTGTAGACAAGACCTTAAAAACATGGGATGAAATAAAATTAAAATAATAAATGAGGAATTATTTTCTTGGGGGTGCTTTGGGGGGGTGCTATGACAAATCCAGGGGACGTTGTAGCACCCCCCTGGCGGCACCCATGATGCAGCAGAATGTGAGGCAGCTGCAGGTTGCAGTTGTGCCAGCAACAGTGGGCAAAATCATCTGTTTCTGGCAGTTTTATCAGGTTGCTCATTCTCCTCTCCTAACTCACACACTTCCTCCTTGTGAAAAACCTGCCATGTAATCATTGTTTCACACTCCAGCTGAACATAAAACACACACCTTAATAAAACACGCTCACTGGCTGTGTCTAATAAGAATTCTACTGGCATCCTGGGAAATGTAGGAAATTATTAACTGCAGGAGGCGCTTCAACAGAAAACAAAAACGACAAGCAGACATTCAACAAATTATTTTCCCCAGCCAACACCGCTCATCCACTTTTGTTGCACTAAAAACGCAAGTTGACTTTTTTAAACCACTAGTCAAACCATTGCTCACAATTAAACCTGAGTGTTTGCTCACCTTTGACAATTGCTTCCTTTCTGAGGGCCCCTTCACCTATAACACGATTGAAGCCAACTGGTGCACGAAGGAGGAATTGCATGCCACTTGTGAAAAATCTGAGCCACCTCAAATGCTTCGTGCAGCTGTCGCCACAACCATTCACGCACACCAGCGGCTGGTAGACAGCGAGTGCCCTGTGAGTACCCATTCACCCCCTCTCGGCAGGTGTCGGACAAATTCCAGGTGCCACACATGAACACCCAACACCTCTTACTGGGCACTTAGAAAAGGCGGGGTTATTCGCGCTCCCGGCATGATAGTGGAGTGCAGACGACCACATTCGAGCTGTCCGTGAAAATTGTCTAAGTTCCACACAAGTGTGCCTTACCAAGCAACACACATGGGTGTGACTGTGCTGAACCCCCCCCCCCCACACACACACACACACACACGCACACATTCACACATTTTTGGTAAACTACAGCTGAAGAAATATTGAATATTAAATCAGCAAAAAGAAGATGTTTTTAGGATTGATCGCAAGCTAATCAGGTTTGTGATGTGTGGTTTTTAACTTGGAGATTTATAAGATGATAGCATTTATTATTTTTGAGGTATCATCAAGTTGGATGGGATGGATTAATTCCCTCATTCATCTACATTTTTGCTGTCCAAACCTTACCCTGTTACAAGGTATGCAAACCAGCTGTATACTAACAATAAATTACTTGTTACATGAAGAGAGTGTATTTATACTGTCGAGTATTGTCTTACATCTCACTGTAAACCTAATTAATTATGTTTATATTTCAGCTGTAAAACTGAATATGGCTACCAAAGACAGCTACCATTTGGGTGTAGATTTGTTATTTGTTTTTATATAACACCTGAGTAGATCCTCATCATTTGATTGGTGGTTTGTACGAGGTCTATTAGAAAAGTATCCGACCTTATTATTTTTTTCAAAAACCATATAGATTTGAATCACGTGTGATTACGTCAGACAAGCTTGAACCCTCGTGCGCATGTGTGAGTTTTTCCACGCCTGTCGGTTGCGTCATTCGCCTGTGAGCAGGCTTTGAGTGAGGAGTGGTCCAGCCCCCTCGTCGGATTTTCATTGTCAGGAAATGGCGGAATGATTTGGGCTTTTTTTCCATCAGAATTTTTTCAGAAACTGTTAGAGACTGGCAGCTGGAAGCCATTAGAAAAATATATCTGGCTTTTGGTGAAAATGTTACGGGCTTGGTAGAGAATAAGGAGTGTTACTTTCGCTTTAAGGACGGCCCCCAACGGCTGTGGGGCGCGCCGCGCTCCGAAGCCACCATCGACAGACTGAACGACCATTTCATTTCTAAACGGATGGTTGTCTGGATCCGTGACAATCGTGTTCCATTTCTCTGGTTATCACAAGAGCTGGACATCAACCATTTTCCGGCAGATTTCACTTTTAACAAGAGATTTTGTCATGGAAAGCCGAGCGGAGGCTTCGCGCGTCACGATGGATTCGCTACTGGAGCGAGACAAAACCACCTCCGTTTTGGTCTCACAGGACGGCTTTGAGATGGCGTTCAGACAGCTGTCGGTGGTTTTTCCATCGAGTGATTATCCAAGAAATTGTGGATGTGCCTGGACATGCCAGAACATGTCCCGTGAGTCTTCATCACGGCGTTGCTTTGCGCCATGCGGCACCGCCCAAATCATTCCGCCATTTCCTGACAATGAAAATCCGACGAGGGGGCTGGACCACTCCTCACTCAAAGCCTGCTCACAGGCGAATGACGCAACCGACAGGCGTGGAAAAACTCATGCATGCGCACGAGGGTTCAAGCTTGTCTGACGCAATCAGTGTTGCCACAGTTACTTTGAAAAAGTAATCCAATTACTGATTACTGATTACTCCTTGAAAAAGTAACTTAGTTACTTTACTGATTACTCAATTGTAAAAGTAACTAAGTTAGATTACTAGTTACTTTTTTAAGTTACTTTTCCCAGCTGTCGACAACAACCCTCTGCCACCTCAACATGACAATGATACCTGTTTTGCCAAAATTCACTTTATAGTCACCCTTTCTTGACTTCAATGAAAATAAATACTTGTTTTATAAAAAGTAAAATAAAGACCTCTTTCTTGACCTCATATTTAACTGTTGACAGCACTGTAACAGTAAAACTTGCAATTTCGAACCTACATTTTTTATAAATGTAACTATTAAATTCTAACATTTTTCTAACATTTAAATTCTCTCTAAACATTTTACTTGTCGAAATTATTATTATTTTAAGCAATATTAGTAGTTGTAGTAAAAAACGGCTTCAAAACTGGACCTTTAATCTAGGGGTGTTGTGAGGGGGGCACATCCTTGCCCCACACCCCCATTCCATCTGGATTCGCCCCTGCTTTGGCGTTTGAGCACAAAGAATGGATTACATTTATTTATGCAGAAAACATGACCAGATTTACAGGTAAGAAAGTTTTATTGCGTTTTCACATCATGTGGTCCTCAGAAAGAGAGTTTAGGTGCATTTGAGTGGAAAATAGTGTTAGTTGTTGACACGTCGCGGAGGATCAGCTGTTTTTAATGACCAGATACAGAGCGGCTCAGCTCAGAATTCTAAATAAAGGAGGAAAAAAAGTATAAAAATGTCTTTGTAAAGCTCAGTGCAGGTGTGCTGATCACCGCGCTTTAAGAGGTGAGGACGAGTCAAGCAGCTGCAAAAAAACGCGGATGAAAAGCTCACAGCTCGCTTAAAGTGGGCAGTTCAGTCGAACCCCGACCTCCTGCCCACGGACCAAGTTTAATACTGCTATCGACCTACAATGAAAAATAATAGTAACGCACAGTGACATGGAGAAGTAACTTTAATCTGATTACTGATTTGGAAAGATTAACGCGTTAGATTACTCGTTACTAAAAAAAAGTGGTTAGATTAGAGTAACGCGTTACTAAGTAACGCATTATCGGCATCACTGGACGCAATCACACGTGATTCAAATCCATATGGTTTTTGAAAAAAATAATAAGGTCGGATACTTGTCTAATAGACCTCGTATGTCACATGACATGGGTTATTCATACCATATGCCACTGTTTTCCACTTGCCGTGCAATAGTGCTACAACTCCAATTCCAATGAAGTTGGGACGTTGTGTAAAAGGTAAATAAAAACAGAATGCAATGATTTGAAAATCCTCTTCAACCTATATTCAGTTGAATTCACCACAAAGACAAAATAGTTCATGTTCAAACTGATAAACTTTGTTGTTTTTGTGCAAATATTTGCTCATTTTGAAATGGATGCTTGCAACACGTTTCAAAAAAGTTGGGACGGGGCAACAAAAGACTGGGAAAGTTGATGAATGCTCAAAGAACGCGTAATTGGAAACAGGTGAGTGTCATCATTGGGTATAAATGGTGCATCCCCAAAAGGCTCAGCCATTCACAAGCAAAGATGCAGTGAGAATCACCGCTTTGTGAACAACTGCTTGAACAAAATAGTCCAACAGTTTAACAACAATGTTTCTCAATGTTCAATTGCAAGGAATTTAGGGATTCCATCATCTACAGTCCATAATATAATCAGAAGATTCAGAGAATCTGGAGAACTTTCTACACATATGCGGCAAGGCCGAAAACAAACATTGAATGCCTGTGACCTTCGATCCCTCAGGCAGCACTGCATTAAAAACCGACATCATTGTGTAAAGGATCTTACCGCATGGGCTCAGGAACACTGTCAGTTAACACAATTCATCGCTACATCTACAAGTGCAACTTAAAACTTAAAACAAAGCGAAAGCCATACATCAACAACATCCAGAAACGCCGGCACCTTCTCTGGGTCCGAGCTCATTTGAAATGGACAGACGCAAAGTGGAAAAGTGTGCTGTGGTCTGATGAGTCCACATTTCAAATTTTTTTGGAAATCATGGATGTCATGTCCTCCAGACAAAAGGGGGAAAAGACCATCCAGACTGTTACCAGCAAAGTTCAAAAGCCAGCATCTGTGATGGTATGGGGATGTGTTAGTGCCCATGGCATGGGCAACTTACACATCTGTGATGGCACCATCAATGCTGAAAGGTACATCCAGGTTTTGGAGCAACACATGCTGGCATCCAAGTAACGTCTTTTTCAGGGACGTCCCTGCTTATATCAGCAAGACAATGCCAAGCACCATTCTGCACGTGTTACAACAGCGTGGCTTCATAGTAAAAGAGTGTGGGTACTAGACTGGCCTGCTTGCAGTCCAGACCTGTCACTCATTGAAAATATGTGGCGCATTATGAAGCGCAAAATACGACAATGGAGAACGCCGGACTGTTGAACAACTAAAGTTGTACATCAAGCAAGAATGGGAAAGAATTCCACCTACAAAGCTTCAAAAATTAGTGTCCTCAGTTCCCAAATGCTTATTGAGTGTTAGAAGGAAAGGTGATGTAACACAGCGGTAAACATACCACTGTCCCAGCTTTTTTGAAATGTGTTGCAGGCATCCATTTCAAAATGAGCAAATATTTGCACAAAAACAATAAAGTTTATCAGTATGAACATTAAATATCTTGTCTTTGTGGTGTATTCAGTTGAATATAGGTCGAAGAGGATTTGCAAATCAATGTATTCTGTTTTTATTTACATTTTACACATCCCAACTTTATTGGAATTGGGGTTGTATTTTAGCCCTTATATAAAACAAATAATGAATGTTTTTTCATTCGTTCAATGATTAGAATATTTCATTTGGGGAAAGATGGACTGTTTCATTCAGTGAGGTGAAGTGAACATTCTTACCAAATAGTCTCATGTTTTTTTTTGGGGGGGGGGGGGGGGGGGGGGGTTTCGTGCTCCCGTGATAAAATGAGTCAAATTTTCGTAATGGGGCTTTTTTTAACTCACTATTACTAACCCTACTCCCACCCCCAACCCTAACCTTAACCATAACCTAATCTTACTCTTTCCCCCCACCCTAACCATAACCACCCCGACCCCCCGCTTCACTTTTAATTTCGTGCACCCATCACGGAATTAGAATGAATTTGTGCTGCCGTGACGAAAATGAGGCGCTTGTCATCACAATATCACGAACCAACAGATTAATGTATATTTTGTGCTGCTGAATCACGACTTGCCGTGAGACCAGGTTGAATATTCTTACCATTGAGCAAATGAAAAAAACATTCATTATTTGTATATTACAGTATATAATGGCTCAATTTACTGCACAATTTTGGTTACATGTGTTTTGTACCATTGCACGCTGCGACCACTGCGTGCACACACACTAGTGGGGGTGGCATTTAGCTAAACATGGCAAAGTTTGTGTTGCTGATGGATGAGGATTTGAACGAGCTAATTGACGGTGTTGGACTGTTGACATCAAAGCACCAGTGATGCACACCAAAATGTAAGTCTCTTCTGTTGTTTATAAATTAATATACTATCAAATGACAAGGCTGTATTTTCAAATGCTTTTTCATTCTTTCATTCATTCTTTGTTCCTCACTGAATGGAACTTTCCTTCTTTCACCTCATAAAATATTTGTGCTATTGAACTCATAAACATTTATTAATTGGATACTATGTCCCTTCTTGTTTTTCTCCTTGGACCACCTCGATCACTGATTAACATCACTTTGAGCAGGTGGAATCGATTAATCAGTGAAATCACCTGGTGGAATGGGTGGTTGCAAAGAAAACCTGCACGCTCTCAGCCCTTTCTGGAATGAGTTGAATACACTTGACCTACAGATAAATTATGTGACAGCATTTAATACTGCATAACACACACACACACACACACACAAAGGAGAAGAAGCCGAGCAGAAAAACGGTCAATATATTTGCTTCTGTGGGACGTGAGGGCAAATCTGGTCACTGCTGAGATGAGACTGCCTGCATTCTTTTGAGGAATCCCAAACCTGGTGGACCGTGTGAGTTACAACACTGTAAATTATGGCACTCCAATCTCAGTCATTCTGGCAGATGTTTGCTCTGGAGTATTGTATGTTGGGTTAACCAATATAGTGCAAATTTAGTGTAACATCTATAAGGGCCCCTTCACACAAAGTGTGAAGTTTGGTCAACGTCTGGTCAAAAACAGCGAAACAGTTTGAATTTGCGCACCACGAAACATCGTGCCGACGGGCAGGATTGCGAGAGTTTGTGCACACGATGGTGTCTGTCGAGCAGAAACACTGTGAGGTGCACCACATGATCGTGCCGCTGATGTGGAATAAAAAAATAAATAAAAACTAGCTGGTACCTAGCTGGTAAAATACCACCCACGGGACACGAACTCACACCTTCCAAAACCTCTGATTGCTAGTCAGAGACTTTACCACCGAGCTACGGAGCTGACCTTTGAAAGCTGCAGGAATCTGCCTCATATCAAGAAGGACATGAAAGTGTTATAAAAAAATAAAATTGTGCACCATATAAAAGCACTGCATTTATCAAGCGAGCAATACAAATATGATCCATCTGTTTCCCTGTAGATGACCCATGATCACTGACATACAGTCATGAAATGACATGAATGAGGAGTGTGCTCTGATGTCCACAACTACTAGTCCAGTGTGTCCAGTCGGCCACGCGTGTGTTCTGCCTGACATGCGTGCCTTGTGGACAGCGCCGCCGCACAGACACTGCATCATGTGGAACAGAGCTCAAGTGGGTGACGTAACGGTCAGATTGCCCACTGTGTGTTCTGATCTGACGGTCCGCTTCAACCTGGCAGACTGTCATTGTCCACTCTGTGCGCACGCTCGCTCGCTGCAGCTTGTCGCCACAGTGATATATGTTTTTATTTATGTTCACGTAACTACAGCAATCAGACACTGGGATGTCCAGAATGACCGATCACAACAGCCGCTTCTGTCATAGCCACACCTCTTGTCAGTTCTCAGCGCACACACCAATGCCACAGTCGTGTGGAACTTAGACAAATTTCTCTGCCAGTATGACAGTGGTCACCTGCAGCCTGCTGTCATGCCAAGAGTGCAACTGGCCACACATTTCCTAAGTGCCATGCACGGAGTGTTAGATGTTCATGCATGTCACCTGGAATTTGGCCGGCACCTGCCGCGAGAGGGTGCGATGGGTTTGCACAGTGCACACTTTGTCTTTCAGCCACTGGTGTGCGCAAATAGTTGTAGCAACAGGTGTACGAGGCATTAGAGGCAGGAACGATTTCACACGGTTTGCACACGATTCCTGCATCATGCGCACTAAGTGCACACTTCGTCCAAACTTCGCATTATGTGTGAAGGGGCCCTAACTTTCTCTGCTTTCTGATGTTCATTCATCCTCACATGTGGAAACAGAAAAATGAATTATTTTGGTGTCGGTGTGAACAGTTTGCATAAGTAAAGCAAAACGAGCTTCTGTGACATCACAGAGACAAATGATGGTGTAACATTTGCAACAAGAGCAATGCAACATTTCTGATGTCCGTCAATCCGAATCCAGATCACTTCCAAAAAATTCAGTGTCCAGTGTCCAGTGTCCTAATATCTATCTGTGGTGAAAATTTGGTGAGAATCCATGAAGTAGTTTTGACGTAATCCTTCAAAGCCTATGAAAAGTGAAATCTTGATCCAGAATCTGGATCCCCTCCTAAAATCTTCCATGGCCTGAATTTTGTCAAAATCCATGCAGTAGTTTTGATGTAATCCTGCTAACAGTCAGACAAATAATAAATATATAAACGCCGATGATTTTATTCCGTCCTTGGTGAACATAATAAATGTTGTTACCTTAAACTATGACTATAGCCAGAGCTGTCCTGTGTATACAAAGTGCTAAAATACTATTGCATAATTCAGTCAAGCAAATTAATGCTCGTCAAATTGCCATGGCAACCTTACAGCACCTCAGTGATGCTGCTATCGTGACCTGCAGGACTGTCTGACAACATTAAGATGGATTCAAGTTGACCTTCACTGGGTTCTCTTTATATTGAAGTAAAAATGAAATGATTGTGATTGTTGTGTTTGCATGGTGAAGACATGCAGGTGTGAATGATGAGCAGCAGTTTTGATGGACTGGTAATGCGCACACACACCCACAACATCACAAACCCCTGGGAACTCTGGACCAAGGTGCTGTTATTTAGAAACTACATTATCAAGGGTAAAGTAAGATTCCGTCTGCGCAGAAGGTCGACAAACCTCTCAGAAGAAAATTAGTTTCCGTTTTGTTTACTTGTCAGTTATTCTGTGTGCTTAATGTTAGACTCCAACCCAAGAGGAGTTTTTCTGCAATTAACGCTGCGAAATGTCGCATTTTAATGAAGTGTTCCACAAGGACAAAGTGAGTTCCACAAGGTTCTGTGCTAGGACCAATTTTATTCACTTTATACATGCTTCCCTTAGGCAGTATTATTAGACGGTATTGCTTAAATTTTCATTGTTACGCAGATGATACCCAGCTTTATCTATCCATGAAGCCAGAGGACACACACCAATTAGCTAAACTGCAGGATTGTCTTACAGACATAAAGACATGGATGACCTCTAATTTCCTGCTTTTAAACTCAGATAAAACTGAAGTTATTGTACTTGGCCCCACAAATCTTAGAAACATGGTGTCTAACCAGATCCTTACTGTGGATGGCATTACCCTGACCTCTAGTAATACTGTGAGAAATCTTGGAGTCATTTTTGATCAGGATATGTCATTCAAAGCGCATATTAAACAAATATGTAGGACTGCTTTTTTGCATTTACGCAATATCTCTAAAAATCAGAAAGGTCTTGTCTCAGAGTGATGCTGAAAAACTAATTCATGCATTTATTTCCTCTAGGCTAGACTATTGTAATTCATTATTATCAGGTTGTCCTAAAAGTTCCCTAAAAAGCCTTCAGTTAATTCAAAATGCTGCAGCTAGAGTACTGACGGGGACTAGAAGGAGAGAGCATATCTCACCCATATTGGCCTCTCTTCATTGGCTTCCTGTTAATTCTAGAATAGAATTTAAAATTCTTCTTCTTACTTATAAGGTTTTGAATAATCAGGTCCCATCTTATCTTAGGGACCTCGTAGTACCATATCACCCCAATAAAGCGCTTCGTTCTCAGACTGCAGGCTTACTTGTAGTTCCTAGGGTTTGTAAGAGTAGAATGGGAGGCAGAGCCTTCAGCTTTCAGGCTCCTCTCCTGTGGAACCAGCTCCCAATTCAGATCAGGGAGACAGACACCCTCTCTACTTTTAAGATTAGGCTTAAAACTTTCCTTTTTGCTAAAGCTTATAGTTAGGGCTGGATCAGGTGACCCTGAACCATCCCTTAGTTATGCTGCTATAGACGTAGACTGCTGGGGGGTTCCCATGATGCACTGTTTCTTTCTCTTTTTGCTCTGTATGCACCACTCTGCATTTAATCATTAGTGATCGATCTCTGCTCCCCTCCACAGCATGTCTTTTTCCTGGTTCTCTCCCTCAGCCCCAACCAGTCCCAGCAGAAGACTGCCCCTCCCTGAGCCTGGTTCTGCTGGAGGTTTCTTCCTGTTAAAAGGGAGTTTTTCCTTCCCACTGTAGCCAAGTGCTTGCTCACAGGGGGTCGTTTTGACCGTTGGGGTTTTACATAATTATTGTATGGCCTTGCCTTACAATATAAAGCGCCTTGGGGCAACTGTTTGTTGTGATTTGGCGCTATATAAAAAAATTGATTGATTGATTGAAGTGACAGGCTGGTTTTCTGAGAGGAATGTGTTTACCAAAATATGGGATCACAACCGATGTCACAAATCTATCTGGATAAGTTAAAAAAAAATCTAATTAAATAGACTGTTCAACACTTACCAGCCTGCTAATGTGTTGGCCTCGGATGCTGTGGACTATCATGGATCCGTACTCAGGAAATGAAAGTCCACCTGAAAAAAAAAACAAAAGAACACATGTTTGTGTGTTACACCTAAAAACACTGTGTTTTCTCCACAGTGGGTGGGCAGTGGTTAGTTCATGTCCGTCCAAACATGGTACGTGTTCCCCCGCTGTGACATCCAGAACCACAGATCTCCACAGCTGCTCCTGCGGGCAGACACACCCCCTGTCAGTTCAGCGCACACACCAAAGTGTCACTGTGTCTGTTTGCAAAGGCACAGTCGTGGGGAAATTAGACAAATTTCACATCCAGCTCAACAATGACTGTCTGCTGACTGATGGCCACACATTTTCTAAGTGCCAAACGAGCAGTGTTAGATGTTCGTGTGTGTCACCTGGAATTTAGCGTACACCTGTCGCAAGAGGGTCTTTCAGCCGCTGGTATGCACAAATAGTTGTAGCAACAGGTGTACGAGGCGTTAGAGGCAGCTATGATTTTACGCACATTGCATACAATTCCTGCTTCATACGCACTTCATGTGCAATTCGACCAAATTCACACTGTGTGTGAAGGGGCCCTTAAACATGCAGATGGAAACTGGTGGAGCTGATTAGTGTGAAACAGCCGGAATAGTTTGGAGAACGAGAGGCCGTCAGCATGTGAACAAGTGACAGAGAACCACGAGGATACATATTCTGACTGATTCACTGTTGGGTTACAGGGAGATGAGGACAAATGAGACACTCCAACAACAACCCAAAATGTATAAATCAAAATGTTGCACACAGAGCTCCCACCCTCTCACAGATCAGGCTCTCTTTCACATGCTCCCCCCAACACACACACTTGCCATGAGCCTAAATAGAACCTGGATAGTTGAATAATTGCTCTTGGTGCACGATCAGCTGGCACTGTGCCACAGCCATTCATCATTGCCCATCTGCTGACAGTATAACACCACGCCCTCCTGCAACGACCCCTTTAAAATTATTACCTGGTGAAGACTTACTATGCAGGGGATCTTGTCTTTTATTCAGATCCTGCTTGTAGCTTTAGGTTTTTGTCTGAGTCCATACTCAAGAATAAAACTGTTTCTAGATGTTCCCTTTTAACAACTCCAACAACATGAGAAAAGGTCCTAAAAATAAAACTGAAATAACAAGTTGCTCAGGATGTGTCAACTCCTAGCGGCAACCTAATTTGTCAAATGCATCATCTGTTTATGGCAAATAGGTCGTGGCCACATTTCAGAGTGGACGTGCTGGAATGAAGTTAAGAAAAGGTGCTAAACTACAGGAAAAAGAGTCGCGTTTGAGTGACTCTGCTGCTTTGATCAAAAAGAAAGTTGTGACGAGCAGATGGCAATGCAGACTTTGCTTGCATATTTAAAAATAGGCAGTCCACCCACCGTCCATATTTTTCACAGTTTTACAGAAGGGAAACTGAAAAAGAAGCCAAAAAGAAAAACTGGATATTTTGGGCCTCATGACTGTCTGGCTATTCTTCAAATCAATATTATTCTCACACATATGGCTTTCTGTGTTTTTTGTAAAAGCACAGAAATATGAGTCTTCATCAACAAACTGAGTCAATGTGGACAAAAACTGACACCAACAAAATGGGTAAAGATGCCTTGACACTTCAGCGAATTTGATCCACGCACTGGTATGCAATCTGCCGTGCCATAGAGTAAACTTGTTGTAAACTTGTTTCAAATTGTGTGCGGCATCATGCAAGTGTGCAAAGAAAATTTTGAAATGTTCAAAATATCTGGCACACATTAACTTTGTGAACTATACATGTGAGCATTGTGCAAACAATTCAAAAACACTAAGTGCCAGTGTGAGGCATTGCATCAGCGCATTGCAGCGCAGCTCAGCTCATCTGAACGATTATGACGAGATGTTAAATCCATAATAAACATAATTTTACAGATACTCATAAGAAGGAGCGAAAATGCAACTTTTTACCAAGCCATCACAATATCATTATGACAAAAACTACCTTTGAGATGATTCCAAATGCGTTCTCGACATCATGAAGTGCACACAAAAAAAAGCTGCAGCTGTAGAAAATTCCTCTGTGATTCAGGAAGCAATTAGAGGTGTTTTCATCAGTCAAACACAGTGGGCCACATAGGCATGATGAATTGGACTTTATCCTTTTGAGCAACTAACTTTATTTAATGTAAATTTTGGATCGATGGTAACAGTGTATTCTCTTAATCTTCAAGGGACTGAGAGAGGTTATTTATGACCCCAGCCAAAAATTTATATCAGTAGATGATATATTTTCAATCACAAAAATATGTCCCAGAATGAATTTGTCAATATATGACTCTTGCAGTCATTTGTTCATTTTGTATACCTGTTTATTCCAGTAAAGAGGCACGGGGGGGGGGGGGGGGGGGGTTATTCCAGCAGTCATAGGGCGTGAGACAGAGTATCACAATCAGAATCACTTTTATTGTCATTGTAATTTGCATTGCAACGAGATTTGAGTGCAACTCCAAAAAGGTGTTCTCTGTGGTGCAAGTAATTTTTAGCCAAATAAAAGATAATAAACTTTAACGATAAATTATTCAGAGTACACCCTGGACAGGATGCCAGTCTATCGCAGGGCCACATATACACAGACAAACTCATTCACATTCACACTCACACCTACGGTCAATTTAGAGTCAGCAATTCACCCAACCTGCATGTCTTTGGAAGTGAGAGGAAGCATTAACATTGTACTCAACACCGTTCGGTTGTGAGGATTGTTAGCAGAAGCTGGCCAACAGACTCTATAAAATCATCATCATTCAGAAACATCTTGATTTTCCTCTGACATCCCAGTGCATAAGCATCATCTATAATATATCATATAAAATCTATCTGCTGTAAATCACAGAAATGACTTGTTCTCGTGACAAGGTAAATTATCATAGAAATGCAAATTCCTGATATGGACATAAAACAATCTCATTTGTAAATTTATTTTTAATATATTGTGTGGAAGATTCAAAGAATTCAGATTTTGTGGATTCTTATTTCATTAAGGGGAGATGTGTTTTTACAGAATTTATGAACACCCACTCATACCTTCGATATTCTAGCTCCGCAACAAACACATTTAAAGATTGATTAGAGCAGAGCACATAGAACTTTACTAATCCCTTGGGAAGACTCCCTCAGGTAAACTGAGGTTCCAGCAGCACAGATTATATAACACAGCATAGAACACGGGGGAAGAAGCACACAGAGTATCAAAAGTAGAAGTAAGAAACAATTTGCAAAAGGTAAATACAAATATAAATACCAGGACTACTGGCTATTACTGTTCCTCTCCTTCCTGTCCCCTGTCTTCCTGTTACTCCTCCTCCCCTGACTGAGGACCTGTACAGTCTGATGACCTGAGGGATAAAGGAGATTTTCAGTCTGTTGGTTCTGCACTTGGGAAGGAGCAGTCTGTGGCTGAAGAGGCTCCTCTGGTTGCTGATGATGGTGTGCAGAGGGTGACTGGCACATTGGTAGACAAGTCAACACTGAAATATTTAATAACATCAGTTTCAGTTCAGGCAATGTTATTCAAAAACCAATGCAGTCTAAGGAATACAAGGATAAATGCAAACAGAGTCATGGAAAAAGTATAAAACATAACAAAATGTGGTCACAAAAGACTCCACTCAGTCACTTTATTTGGCACAAAAGCTTGGTCACTTGTGGGTTAAAAATGGACAAAGTCACAGTTCTAATCTTTCGCCAGTTCCTTAGTCATGATCGTGAGGTTCTGGTGGACAATTAGATAAATAGTTTGTTAGTGTTCCTGGGTGTCAGTTTTGGCCTCCTTCCTCACTAAAGCAAAGTTTCTATGGTCCCAAAATTCTTAATAAAATAAATATATATATATATATATATATATATATATATATATATATATACATTTTCTAAGTGCCCCATGGGTGTGTAACCAAGCAACACAAGTGTGTGAGTGTGCCCCCACACACACACACACACCATGAGCCTATAGTCGAGGTGCTGCTGAGGTTGCAGACGGTGGCTGCAGTGCAGTGTGATCGCATTGTGATTGTGGTCAGCAAAGCGCGCACAGCTGGATGGCTGTCATGTCCATAATGGCACAGCTGACAGCTGTGGAACACCATGGCATATCGCAAACCCACACCACCACAACAGATGTGCAAATAAGAACCCAGCTCGCCTGCGTGTCACAGCACCAGCGTGCAAGCTGACTGGACAGGCATGTCATGTGACATGCAATCACAATTTGTACAGTCGGTCCATCATATCTCAGCCTGACTGACAGCCTCACAAAAAAATCAGGCTGGATAGCTCAGTTGCCCCACAGCCTGCAGCCGTGAGCACGTCTATGTGAGTGTATTGTTGCAATAGGAAGGTGGGTGTGTCACGTGTTGATCATGGATTAATTGACATGGTCACATGCACACACATGCACAACAGTTATGCATTTGTCAGGGGACCATGATTGACATGTGAACACGTCATGAGTTGGATGACATTCAAAATCACACAGGGAGGGGTGCGATCACCGCCCACGGCCAGTTGCGGTCCTGCAGCGTGCGCCGCTCCAGATCATAGCTGACCGCCACGTCAGTGCCATGCAAAGCTGGGGAACACATATTGTCACATGTGCTCTGATCACCCATGTGCAAGGCACGGTGTCTGCAAACAATAACTACATGGGGAAAAATCAAAACAAACTGCATCGCCCCAACCACATCTCAGCGTGCACAGCGATGGACTGCAGTCAACGCTGCACCTGACCGCCATGTCATCGCTACGCACAGCTGGGAAACATATGTCATGCAGAATATCATCAACAAGATGCCACCGTGGGGTGCGTGCATTGGCGGGCTCCCCTCGCATTGTAATAAATAAAACCACATATCGCCTTTCCAAAACTCAGCCACATGGGGTGTGAACTCAGCCACATGGGGTGTGCAGCCAGTACATTCTGAGTGCCGGTCCCAAGCCCGGATAAATGAGGAGGGTTGCGTCAGGAAGGGCATCTGGCGTAAAACAAGCCAACCCAACTATGCAGACTCAGAATCGAATTCCCATACCGGATCAGTCGCGGCCCGGGTTAACAATGTACACCACCGGTGCTATTGCCCAACAGGGTGCCTGTGGAAATTGCTCTACTGCTGGGCGAAGACGACGAAGAAGAGGAGGAAAACGTTGCCACGAACAGTGGGAGAAGAAGAAAACTAGAAGGGTGGAAATGAGAGTGGGGACTTTGAATGTTGGTAGTATGACTGGTAAAGGGAGAGAGCTGGCTGATATGATGGAGAGGAGAAAGGTAGACATATTGTGTGTGCAAGAGACCAAGCGGAAGGGAAGTAAGAGCAGGAGCATTGGCGGTGGGTACAAGTTGTTGTACCATGGTGAGGACAGGAAGAGAAATGGTGTTGGGGTCATTTTAAAGGAAGAGTATGTTAAAAGTGTGTTGGAGGTTAAGCGAGTGTCTGACACGGTGATGAGTGTGAAGTTGGAAATTGAAGGGGTGATGATGAATATCATCAGTGCATATGCCCCACAGGTAGGTTGTGAGATGAAGGAGAAAGAAGATTTCTGGAGTGTGTTAGATGAGGTGGTGGAGAGTGTGCCCAAGCATGAAAGAGTGGTGATAGGAGCAGACTTCAATGGGCATGTTGGTGAAGGGAACAGAGGTGATGAGGAAGTAATGGGTAGATATGGTATCAAGGATAGGAATGGGGAAGGACAGAGGGTAGTTGATTTTGCAAAAAGGATGGAAATGGCTGTGGTGAATACCTACTTTAAGAAAAGGGAGGAGCACAGGGTAACATATAAGAGTGGAGGAAGGTGCACACAGGTGGACTACATTCTTTATAGGAGATGCAAGCTAAAAGAAATCACAGACTGTAAGGTGGTAGCAGGAGAGAGTGTCACTAGACAGCATAGGATGGTTGTTTGTAGGATGATTTTAGAGGTAAAGAAGAAGAAGAGAGTGAGAGCTCAACAAAGGATCAGATGGTGGAAGCTGAAGGAGGAGGACTGTTGTGTGAAATTTAGCGAGCAGGTGAGAGGAGCACTAGTTGGAGGGGAAGCAATTTTGGACAACTGGAAAAGAACTGCAGATGTGGTGAGGGAGACAGCTAGGGCAGTACTGGGTATGACATCTGGACAGTGGAAGGAAGACAAGGAGACTTGGTGGTGGAATGAAGAGGTCCAGGAAAGCATAAGGAGAAAGAGGTTGGCGAAAAAGTTTTGGGATAGTCGGACAGATGAAGAAAGTAGACAGAAGTACAAGGAGATGTGGCGTAAGGCGAGAAGGGAAGTGGCAAAAGCAAAGGAAAAGGCATATTGCGAGCTGTACAAGAAGTTGAATAGTAAGGAAGGAGAAAAGGACTTGTACCGATTGGCCAGACAAAGGGACAGAGCTGGAAAGGATGTGCAGCAGGTTAGGGTGGTAAAAGATGCACATGGTAATGTGCTGACAAGTGAGGAGTGTGTGCTGAGAAGGTGGAGGGAATATTTTGAAGAGTTGATGAATAAAGAAAATGAGCGAGAGAAATGGCTGGATGATGTGGTGAGAGTAAATCAGGAAGTAAAAGAGATTAGCAAGGAAGAAGTGAGGGCTGCAATGAAGAGGATGAAGAGTGGAAAGGCAGTTGGTCCAGATGACATTCCAATGGAGGCATGGAAATGTCTAGGAGAGATGGCAGTAGAGTTTCTAACCAGATTGTTTAATAAAATCTTGGAAAGTGAGAGGATGCCTGAGGAGTGGAGACGAAGTGTGCTGGTTCCTGTTTTCAAGAACAAGGGTGATGTGCAGAGCTGCAGTAACTACAGAGGCATAAAGCTGATCAGCCACAGCATGAAGTTATGGGAAAGAGTAGTAGAAGCTAGGCTTAGAAAACAGGTGAAGATCTGTGAGCAGCAATATGGTTTCATGCTGAGAAAGAGCACTACAGATGCAATGTTTGCTCTGAGAATACTGTTGGAAAAGTACAGAGAAGGACAGAAAGAGTTACATTGTGTGTTTGTGGACTTAGAAAAAGCTTATGACAGGGTGCCAAGAGAAGAGTTGTGGCATTGTATGAGGAAGTCTGGAGTGGCAGAGAAGTATTTTAGGGTAGTGCAGGACATGTACAAGAATAGTGTGACAGCGGTGAGATGCGCAGTCAGAATGACAGACTCATTCAAGGTGGAGGTGGGATTAAACCAGGGATCAGCTCTGAGTCCTTTCTTGTTTGCAGTGGTGATGGACAGGTTGACAGATGAGATCAGACAGGAGTCCCCATGGACTATGATGTTTGCAGATGACATTGTGATCTCTAGTGAGAGTAGAGAGCAAGTTGAGTCTAGTCTGGAGAAGTGGAGATATGCTTTGGAGAGAAGGGGAATGAAAGTCAGTAGAAGCAAGACTGAGTACATGTGTGTGAATGAGAGGGAGCCCAGTGGAATAGTGCAGTTACAAGGAGTAGAAGTGGTGAAAGTAGATGAGTTTAAATATTTGGGGTCAACTGTTCAAAGTAATGGAGAGTGTGGTAGAGAGGTGAAGAAGAGAGTGCAGGCAGGGTGGACTGGGTGGAGAAAGGTGGCAGGAGTGATTTGTGACCGAAGAATATCAGCAAGAGTGAAGGGGAAAGTTTACAAAACAGTAGTGAGACCAGCTATGTTGTATGGTTTAGAGACAGTGGCACTAACAAAAAGACAGGAGGCAGAGCTGGAGGTGGCAGAGCTGAAGGTGTTGAGATTCTCTTTGGGAGTGACAAGAATGGACAAGATTAGGAATGAACATATCAGAGGGACAGCTCAGGTGGGACGGTTTGGAGACAAAGTCAGAGAGGAGAGATTGAGATGGTTTGGACATGTGCAGAGGAGGGACCCAGGGTATATAGGAAGAAGGATGCTGAGGATGGAGCCACCAGGCAGGAGGAGAAGAGGGAGACCAAAGAGGAGGTTCATGGATGTGCTGAGAGAGGACATGTAGGTGGTTGGTGTGACAGGGGAAGAAACAGAGGACAGGGTGAGATGGAAACGATTGATCTGCTGTGGCGACCCCTAACAGGAACAGCCAAAAGACAAAGAAGACATATCGCCTTTCCAAGGCGGTCAGCAGCGCTTCGGTGTGCGCTGGACAGAGCGACACGTGGAGCCGACTCATGTGATCATGGTACGGTACATTTGCTGCTGCTGTTTGTGCGCGATGTGGTATCACACCTTCTGCGTGCTCGCACTATGTTTATGCGCACACATGAAACTGTCGCTGCACGATCGTTCACACCTGTCCTACCGTGTGTACCTCCCGACAGCAGGTGGAATGTTTCGTGACTCCCCAATTCTTTTTTTTTTCCGCTCCTTTTTATATTAAGTGTAAAGGGGCCCGAATGCCTGGTTCACGCAGGAATATAATTATGCCGATTTCAGACCCAGTCTTCTCCTTCCGACAATCTTAAGGACACCCCGACTATCGTGATGGCTCTAAAGATAATCTTATCAGATATTCCTGCCATGTGTGGTGCATTAAGAGCGCTCTAGTCTGCTCAGAAGGACAGCAAGACCATTCAGGCCACAAATCAGGGATATTCAACACGATCGTCTTGGCCCGATATCGTAGTGTGTGCTGCCCCTTAACCACAAAAGAGCACACAGCCTGCTGAATGTGACGTGCAGCCAAAGAGAAAGTGAGATGATGGATGCACGGTGCAAAATCCAAAATCACAACGGCTGTTGTGAATCACCAGAAAGTCCAGTGGTCATGTTGTCTCCCCTCCTTTAACCAACGTCTTTTCTTTTTGTATCGTTTTTTTCTATGTTAGAAATAGGTGACAAACTGTCTCCATTGCTTCATCCTCGTTTTCCCGTGTTTGCGGGTGCTCCGGCTTCCTCCCACATCCAAAGACATGCAGGTTAGGTGGACTGGGTGCTTTAAATTGTCCGTAGGTGTGAATGTGTTTGTTTGTCTGTATGTGGCCCTGTGACAGCCTGGCGTCCGGTCCAAGGTGTACCCCGCCTCATGCCCTATGACTGCTGGGATAGGCTCCAACACCCTGTGACCCTTAATTGGAGAAAGCGGTTGAAGATGAGTGAGTGAGTGTCTGGTGTCTATTTCAGTTCTCTTGGGGTGACCATTGCTGAAAGCTTCAGCCTTTATGTACACACACTAACTGCATAAATTGTAACATTTTTAACACCCTGATAGTGTCATGTAGCCATATCCTACATCTTGAGAAAAAGTACTTTGAACAATAATTTGTCTACAGTGGTCCAGAGGTGGCACTGTTACCCACAGACAGAAATTTGTATATTCAAATCCTAGGATTTTTGTAAAATCTGTCTGACTTCATATCCAAGCAGATATGTGACAGAACAGCAGGTAAAGTGGAAAAGAAGTGAGCCGGCCAGTTGTGTCTGAATCCTTTGGACTATGTTACACCCGTTAGTGTTACTTTATAGGAGTTCACTTTAATCTGGCAGTGCTGATTTTCTTACACTTGTGTAGAGTATTCACACTGGCTCTAGGTGACCGTAAAAAGTTTGATACTTTCAAGTGTTCATTTAACAATGAAGAGTGGGCACATACAGTCTCTTTTCTAGTGTTAAATTTAACAATGTCAAGTGGCAATTTTGCTATCTGTTGGAGAGTCTGTCTCCCATGCCAGTGGTCATGGGTTTGATCTGTGTGCGGGACCTTGAATATCAAATATAAGGGCCACTTCACGCATAGTGCAAATTTGGTCGAATTGCGTAACAAGTGCGCACGAAGCAGGAATTGTATGCAAAACATGTAAAATCGTAGCTGCCTCTGATGTCTCGTACACCTGTTGCTACAACTATTTGCACACACCAGCTGCTGAAAGACAGAGTGTGCGCTGTGAGAGCCCATCGAACTCTCTTGCAGCAAGTGTCGGCCAAATTCTAGATGACACACACGAACATCTAACACTGCTCACTTGGCACTTAGAAAATGCGTGGCCATTCAAACTGTTAACATGACAACAGTCAGCAGACAATCACTGTCGACCTGGTTGTGAAATTTGTCTAAGTGCTCCCATGACTGTGGCTTTGCAAACAGACACAGTGACACGTTGGTGTGTGCGCTGAACTGACAGGGAGTGTGGCTGCAGACAGGAGTGGCGGCGGAGATCTGTGGTTCTGGATGTCGTGGCTGGGGAATACGTACCATGTTTGGACGGAAATGGACTAACAACTGCCCACTGTGACGCGCATGTGTCTGCTTGCTGTCCTCATGTGGACATGCATAAAAATATATATCGCTGTTGCAATGGATTGCAGCCAGCGCGCACGCCGCACACATTGACAGGCTACCTCAGGTGATCCAGACCATCAGATCATAACATGCAGCGGCGATCTGAATGTCACGTCACCCACATGAGCTCGTGTTCCGCATGATGAAGTGTCAGTCCTGCGGCACGCCATTCACAAGACACGCATGTCAAGCAGGACATGCGCACGAGGCCGGCTGGACATGCTGCCAGCAGATATGGACATGATGAGAGCACCCTGCTTCATCATTCATGTCATTTCATGACTGTACATCTGTGACCATGGGTCATCTACAGAAGAACAGATGGATCATACTTGTATTGCCCGCTTGATAAGAGGGATTCAATAAAATGCGGTGTTTTTATATAGTGTGTAGTTTTAATTTTTTAAATACGTCAATGTCCTTCTTGATTTCAGGCATTTTCCTGCACCATTTACAGGACAGCGATGGTAGTGCACTGGTAAAGTTTCCATCTGGTAATCAGAGCTTACGGGTTTGAATCCCATGAGTGACATTTTTTTAACCAGGGTTATTTAACCACAGGCTTCTGTCTTGCGTCCCCTTTTATGTATTATTTATATCAACCCAGTGATATTCATTGATTATGCAGATGGCTTTTAGCTGTGTTCCTGCTCGAAAGACACCATCACATGCACGAACCATCGTAGCGGTATCATGCACGCCTGCCCGTTGGCTCGATGAGTTGTACTTATTTGTATGATGTGTGAAGGGGCCCTAACATAGGTTACATTAGTATACACTAGTCATAAAAAAAACTTGAATACATATGTCAGCAAAGCTGTCAATCTTTCTCATGAATATCTGAAGACTTTAGATGAGACTAGACTAGATTAGATTAGATTAGATTAGACAGAACTTTACTAATTCCTTGGGAAGACTCCTCTCCTTCCCGTCTTCTGTCTTCCTGTTACTCCTCCTTCCCCTGAGTGAGGAGTTGTACAGTCTGATGGCCTGAGGGACAAAGGAGTTTTTCAGAATGTTGGTCCTGCACTTGGGAAGGAGCAGTCTGTGGTTGAAGAGGCTCCTCTGGTTGCTGATGATGATGTCCAGACGTGTAAACGGAAGAAATGTACCCTTTATGTTTTCGTTGCTTAATACCCATGGCTAACATCGCTAACATGGCTAACGTCACACTGTGCCCCCTACTGGCACACTGTGGGATAAAAAGAACTGCATTCTTAAAGTTATGACGCTGAAGCAATCAACACCTTTAAATTCCATGTGTGTCCATTTCAAAAAAGGTATTTACACAAAACTGCATCGTATTGATTTGATTGGTTGAGACACGTGTTTCATCTCTTTGACGAGCCTCCTCTATATGAATTAATTCAGGCACTTTTGACCAGAAACACAGATGTATGTTAAATGGAAATTATGTTTTTTATTACCTGACATCCAAACAGACACAACCGACATGATGAAAACGAAAGAACTGCTTACAGAAAGATGAAAAGATGAAGTCAAGCAAATTGGAGTAAATGAAGGGAAAACGCAGCGTGAGGAGGAAGTCCAGGGCTGGATGGAGAAAAGTCCATCAGACCCAATGACCTCACAGAAACATGTGCAGCAAGAGAAGTGCATAAAAGTTCTTTAAAGAAAATGTTTACATAGAAGTACTTGCAGAGTACATTTTTCATCAGCGTGTGACTTTAATGACTTGAGCGTTCTGCACGTAGTGTTCAAGGACATGTTCTCAGACCTTTCATCTTTTGTTTTGCGTTTCTTGACGTTTACTGCCGCACTGGGTGACTCGCCTGTTCCTCTCACCTTGGTGATAACTTCAAACACAGAAAACGTCCAATGGCAACTTGATTTATTTTGGTCTAGAGACCCATAACCAAACCAGCACTCTGGTTCTGGACTCAATTCATCAAACACAAACCCGCTATTAGCTGGAAAAAAAATCAAGCTTTTAAAAGGCAGATTTTAACATTTTCCTGCATGAGACATGGCACCAAGTAGGGTATGACCTAAATATGGCGTCCGCTGCTGTGGCTGTATCAGCTGCTTCAGGCTTGTGAGACTTTCTAGGCAGTAGTGCTGAGTTCGCGCTTCGAGGAATACATTTATTTTTTGACGATCGGGAATCTCTCTATTTGATGACGTAGATGAAATCCCCCCCCCCCCCCCCCCCCCCCCTGCAACCTCGTTTTCAAACGGTATTCCCGTGACAAGTATAGAAGTTAGGAAAATTGTGGAAAATTGAATTGAAAAACTGCATTGAAAACATTCGCTTGTAAAGGTGAGTATGATCAGTTTTCAAATCATACAGAACATGTAATTCATGTGATTATGGACTTTTCTGTGAAGTTTGGTGCTGATCAAAGCCTTCGCATGCATATTTTTATGGTCTGCAACACCGATGTCAAGCCAGCAAGACGGCAGACATGGAGAAATAGCTGTTTTTTTAGCTTGGAAATCTACTGTCAGAAAACAATGCTTATATGCCGATCGTTGCAAATCACACATTTAAATGAGATAATAATTAGGTTTGACAGAGTACCATCATTTTGAAATGTAAACAATGAGACACAGCTTTCTGGCGTTTTTCCCTTAAGCACACAGACGAAAATTACCAAGATCTCCCGGCCTTCAAATGCTCATAACTTTCCTTATATGTGACATAGAACAAATGTTTAAACACCATTTTGAAGGTCTCTATAGGCCCTTTCCAACCACACCATTTCTGTTACAATTCCTTTGACTTTAATTTTTTTATCACGTACCTACACCAAAAAAACGAGAAGACACAACCAATATTCACTCTAGGGGAGGTGATGGTCTAGTGGATAAGCTGTTGGGCTTGAGACCAGATGATCCTCGGTTCAAATCCCAGTCTGACTGGAAAATCAGAAGTTGGGACATGCCTATCTCGGCTTTCAATGCTTACCAGCCCAGTGAGTATAAGAGAAATTGTGGAGAGCTGGGCATGTCCCAACTTGTCCTTTAACACTCCGAAACGGAGGTGTTCCTTTGTCTCGCTCGATCAGTGAATCGGTCCTGATGCGCGAAGCCTCCGCGCGGCTTTCCATGACAAAATCTCTTGTTAAAAGTGAAATCTGCCGGAAAATGGCTGATGTCCAGCTCTTGTGATAACCAGAGAAATTGCTCACGATGGTCCCGGCTCCACACAGCCATCCGTTTAGAAATGATGTGGTGTTTTCTGCCTCTCGATGGCGGCTTGGAGCGCGGCGCGCCGTGCGCCATTGTGGGGCATCCTTAATGCTGTAGTAACAGTCCTTATTCTCTGTGAAGCCCGTAAAATTTTCAACGAAAGCCAGATAAATTTTTCGAATGGTTTCCAGCTGCTTGTCTCTAACAGTTTCTGAAAAAATTCTGATGGAAAAAAAGCCCAAATCATTCCGCCTTTTCCTGACAATCAAAATCCAACGAGGGGGCTGGACCACTCCTCCCATAAGGCGTGCTCACAGGCGAATGACGCAACCGACAGGCATGGAAAAACTCACGCATGCGCACGAAGGTTCAAGCTTGGCTGACGTAAAAACATATGAATCAAATCCATATGGTTTTTGAAAAAAATAATAAGGTCGGATACGTTTCTAATAGACCTTGTCCATTTACCATTCAGGCTCTCATCATTTTGATGTTTGCTTTGATTGTTAGTAAACACATTTTCAATTAAACAAATTAGACTGTACCAACTGCCATTCTGTCATTTGGCGACCGGATTCCACTCTGATCCATAAACCACATTTGGAGCCATTCATAGCATTCTGACCAAAAAGTAAGAAAGAACAAAAGAAAGAAAGACGAAATAAAGTCATTTACTTTCAACATGCAAAAAACAGTGTGGAGGAGACATGATACGCAACACACTTTTCACTCATGGTTTTACTCATAAACAACTAATTCCAGACAGTTTATCAATATTAACAGTACCTCTGAGAGAAAATATCACACATATGAAATATCTTTTAAAGGAATGCGATAAATTCTGAAGGTTTGAGCTTTTAACAGACACATGCCGAAAGGCATTATGGGAAATTCAAATGTCTCTTTCGATCGCCCCCCCCCCCCCCCGTGTCAAAATGCATCAAACACTGCCATCTACTGGATGGTAGTGTGAATAGCGGCCCATGTTGGTCGTGAATTACACTTCACAAACAGAATTTTCAGTTTTGCAGATGCCTTTTTTACAAATAAAAAAAAGATACAATTTACTGTAACGTGTGTGTTGGTTTTTATAAATATATAAACCAACCAACCAGTGAAGGAGACTCATTTTTCCCATAATTGCTTTCAGCAAGTCTGTCTATTTAGCGCATTCCTTTAAAAGATATGTCATATGCGTGATATTTTCTCTTTGTAAAAATGACAGTTACCATTAATACTGATAAACTCTCCGGAATTTGCACTTCGAAAGTAATTGACTTTGTTTTTCTCTTTTTGGGGTTACAACACCCAGCCCGCTCCGCTCTCTTCTGCTGGGGGAGGACTGAGCTCACAGCCGTGTGACTACGTAAGAAAGAAACTTTCCCTTGTTGTTCATTTTTGGGTTTGTGATCACTTTTGATTTTCCTCAGAAGCCTTGGAGGTGCTTAAACGCAAAACTGGCTTTTAAGTAGCAGACAGTACTAAACGTTAGTGGTTAGCGCTTAACTGTAACTTACGCTAAAGTTTTTTGCAGTTTATCAGGTTAGTGTTATAAAAGTTAACTTTTCAGGTAGGAGATTAGCGGTTATCAGAGCTAACTTTTTGGTTAGCCATGCCCACCACTGTACAGTACATACAATAAACATAAATGAACTGAATACAAACAAACACATAAACCTTTTGGTCTTATCCAGTTGTTTGTTTTAGAAATTTAAAATATTAATTGGGGTAAAGTTAATTTTAAGTTCATAATTTTGAAGATATAGAGGAGGGTAGTTTTTGAACCAGATTGTTTTGTGGATATAATATTTTGCTAAAATGTTGATCAGCTTGATGATATAAATGTCATCAGAGGATAAGCATGCAGCACTTATTCTCAAGTCATCAATCTGCAAGTCCCAAGTCAAGTCTCAAGTCAGCTTGCAAACAACTGGTGGTCATTATGACTTGCGAGTTGACTTGGGACGTGCTGATTCATGACTTGAGAGTGACTTGATGGTGACTTCGTTCCACCTGTGATTAATAGTGAAGTGGCCTCTGTGTCCGTGTGCATGTGTAACTTCGATCATGGAGGAACTTGGGGAGAGCTAACATTTTCCGTTTGGGAAAGTTGATAGGACAAATACTTTTGAAGAAATTAGGGATATTAGGTAACAACAGTGAACAATGGAAAGAAGAGGTGGGCGATACGGGGAATTTTGGTATTGATCCGATCCCAAGTAAATACAGGCTCAATATCGCCAATATCGATCCAAAAGACCTAGGGTAGAATTTCGCCAAACATTGTACGTGACAACAAAATACTTTATTATTACATTCAAGATTTTTGTTTAAAAAAATATCACTCAACACAACTTAAAATCTCCTGAGGTAGAGGGCTGACAAACCACAATACAAGGGTGTGCTCCTCTGTGTTGTGTGACACAGCGCAGTGCTGCTCTTACAGACAGAGAGTAGACTTTGATGAATCTGCATGCGCAGCAGTCAGTGCCTGCAGGAGAGAAAAAAAAAGCTTGAGTATCGATCTTTTTACACGAGGATCATTGAATATCTATACCAGCATTGGTATTGGTATTATTGATATTAGGATCAATCCGCCCACCTCTACTGGTAAGCAGACAAGCTCTGAACAAAGGAAATATCTCAACCTTGCCAGTTGTAAAACATGACATCAGCTAAATGTGCCAAATAATAAATACAATTATTCACAAAACCCTCTCATTTTAATTTCCTGCACTTTCAGTTATAATCATTGTAGAAACTTTGCATAATTTATTACCACCCTTGAAAAATGTCAGCCACCTATTTTATAAATACTACCCAATCTAGACCCCATGGATCCCCATAGGTTAGTTTATACTTTACTTACAAACATTACTTATTTACACTTGTACATATGGAGCCTGAAATTGTTGTTTTGTTTTTGGTTTTTTAATTAAGCAATCATTTTTTCTCTGGTCGGGGTGAGGGGGGAGGGTGTCATCAAGCATTTTTTACATAAGAAAGATGGCTTATTTTGGGGAAATGAATCTCACTTTTTCATAAGTTTTTCCAGCTAATATCAAGTTGTATTTAACCAGTAACAAGGAAAGTCAATGGATTTCAAATCATCCAAACAAAGACAGAGGCTAATGTTTAAAAAATTATTCTGTCTAGTTTTAAGGGACATTTTGATTATTCAGTGCCTAGACATTTTGCTAGTTTTGAGAATTCTAACCAAGTACATTTTTTTTACCCCATTGGCAGATTCTGGGGTATCTTGGCTTATTTTGAGAGGGTCAGTTTTTGCAGTGCGTCAACTGCACTTAGGGAGCCAGTTAAAATGAGACGGCCTAGTTGTACCACTATGACATGCAGTTGATAAATGCGGCCTTCAAAGGATGCAGTCCCTGATCGTAGACACTACCAGTCAAACGTTTGGACACACTTTACCATACTGTATGTAGGAATTGTTAGACACCAGTTAAAGTGTGAATACAGAGTTACACAAATGCATATTCATAGACGATAATCTTAACTTGAACATTCCCTCAACACATATCATAGAACAGTGAACTATGGGCCTTAGGATAAGTCTATGATGTTCGAGTGCCATTCTAGGCTATTTTGTTTAAAGCTGTGTATTGATCCTGGACCGGACTCACCACGCTGTCTTTTACAAACTGTAGTACATTGATTTTTCTTTTAAATTATTTTATTTTTAAGCTGAGTGCAGTAGATTACAGCCCTATGTCAGGGTTCTCCATCAGTACTTTCACCTGCTGTCTCTCTCTCTTGTCTGCAGTTTCCTTCCCAGCTCTCAGCCTCACCTGTTCCTCATCACAAACACTCAGTGTGCTTCTGTTCCCACTCATTATCGGAGTGTTTTGTGATTCAGTGTATCATCCACACCAGAACCACAAACCCAACTTAGCAGAGAACTTGTCTGTCTCTCTTGTCTGTCATTGTATCTGGATACTGAACCCCTGTCTGTCTCACACGCTGCCTGCCTGCTCCCTCCAAGAACTCCCTCCAAGACAGACCTCCAAGAACAGAACCTCATATGTGCAACGATCCTCATGTCTGCATCCTCCTCTGATCAGGAGCTATACCTCATGCTGGGTGTACAGGTGCCTGTTTGCATCCACAATGACATTTGAAGCTGAGTGAGACCTGATTAGCACTCACATATGTGATTGGACTATGTTACCCCAGGCATCATCAGCATCATCATCAGGCAGGTGTCTGATCTTCTGTTTTCTCCCCAAGGAGAAACATCGAAATTCATTCATTCATTTTCAGCTGCTTTTCTGGGTCCAGGTCACGGTGGCAGCAAAACAAGCAGCTCATCCCACACTTCCCTATCCTCAGCCAAGTCCTGTACCTCTTCCCGGGGGATCCCTAGGCCTTCCCAAGCCATCTGGGAAATATAATCTCTCCAGTGTGTCCTGGGTCTTTCCTGGGGTCTCCTCCCGGTTGGACGTGCTTGGAAGGCCTCCTTAGGGAGATGACCAGGGGCATCCTCACCAGATGCCCGAACCACCTCAACTGGCTCCTTTCGATGCTAAGACGTATCACAGTTATCGGTCACTTACAATTTTTTGAAAATGTGGGGAAATTTTGCATTGACAGTTCAAAGAAATAAGTCAGTTAGATTTGGGACGATGAACTCTGAGGTAGTGCGGGAATCACATTCATGCACGTTGTGGTTGCGGGCTCAGCGGGAGCGGGGCAGGCACCTTGACACTTTCATTCATTTCTATCCCCACACCGCCGCACAATTCATCGTGCCAATGCATCCTGCTTTGCCCCGCTGGACACCACGCTATATAAAATAATCAATTCATAGCCAATGATGCATTTCTACCAGTCCGTAATAGCCAGCGTCCTCTTTTGCACTGTGGTGTGCTGTTGGGGGGGGCAGCACATCCAAGAAGGACACATCCAGGCTGGACAAACTGATGGGGCAGGCTGCCTCTGTGGTTGGCATGAAGCTGGACTCTCTGGTGACTGTGGCAGAGAAGAGAACACTGGACAACTGTTGTGTGGGCCGCCAGAAGAGGAGGTACTGCTGGCCCACCACCAAAGGGCGCCCTGTCTGGAGTGCGGGCTCCAGGCACCAGAGGGCGCAGCCGCCTCACAGGAGCAGCCAGGGTGACAGCTGTCACGCATCACCTGCAACAGCTGTTACCAATCACCTGATCAGCAGGGGTACATCAGCAGGACGACGTCTCCACCTCTTTGCCGAGATATCGTTCTACCTGGAAGGTAACGTTCTCAGCTGACCGTGAGATCTTTTCAGTAACCTTTTGTGACTTTTGTGCATTATATAGCAGACTCTTTCCAACGAGAGGTGGAGGTAGTTTTCCTGCCGTGTGGATTGCTGGGTGTAAACGTGCCCACATTTAATTGTTTTTTTTTGTTCCTCGCCAGCAGTACCAGGTCCGACACGCGGAGGCAGTGGCCACCTGGGAGTTCGGGACTTGGCGGCTCCAGTATTCCCGGGGTCTGGTGGCGGAGGAAATCGTGTGGTTCCGGTTCTGCTTTGGACAGACGTCTTCTATCTTCGAGTCTGCCCACACGACACCTTCTGTGATTTGACTTGTTGTCTATTGTTGTAATCTGTTGTGTTTGTTGTGCCCATTCACAACAGTAAAGTGTTGTTATTTGACTTCCTCCATTGTCCGTTCATTTGCGCCCCCTGTTGTGGGTCCGTGTACCTACACTTTCCCAACAGGATATCTCGGCCAACGTCATGGACCCCGAGGGGCGTCGACCGGCCGTTGAACGGCCAATGGAAGAGCAGGGTGCACAGGCGTCTGCAGGAGGAATGATCGGTGAGTTGCAGCGAATCCTCACCGCTTTTATGGCTCGGCTGGATCTGATGACCGAGCAGAACGTCCTCCATAACCGCAGGGTAGAGGCTCTCGCCGCACAGGTGGAAGCGCACCCTCAGGGCGCTGCTGCGGCTCCCCCTCCTGTCGATCCTGTGCGCAATAGTGACGTTCCACAGGTCGTTCAACGACCCCTCCCACCTTCCCCTGAAGCATACATAAGCCCTCCAGAACCGTACGGGGGTTGTGTGGAGACATGCGCGGACTTTCTTATGCAGTGTTCGCTCGTCTTCGCACAACGTCCCGTCATGTACGCGACTGATGCTAGTAAGATAGCTTATGTGATTAATCTGCTTCGCGGCAAGGCACGCGCTTGGAGCAAAATTCACGGCTCCTTCTGACATATGATGGGTTTGTGAGGGAGTTCAGAACAGTGTTCGATCACCCAAATAGAGGAGAGACCGCTTCAGCCGTGCTGCTGTCAATGAGACAGGGGCGCCGGAGCACAGCTGCTTATGCAGTCGACTTCCGCATCGCGGCTGCGAGGTCCGGCTGGAATAGCACTGCCCTCCGCGCCGCCTTCGTAAACGGACTATCGTTGGTCCTGAAGGAGCACCTGGTGGCTAAGGACGAACCGCGGGATTTGGACGGGCTTATTGATCTCGTTATACGATTAGACAATCGGTTAGAGGAACGCCGTCGGGAGCGAGGCGAAGGACGTGACCGGATACGCGCCTCCCCTCTCCCTTCCGGGTTCGAAAAGGGGCCGCCCTCCCCACGCTCCACAGCCGCAGCGCTTTGTGGGGCAACAGCTCCCCCTGTTGACGTTGTTAGGGAAACGCACAGGGCCAAAATGGGGAGGCTGATCCGTGGAGAGACACAGAGAGACTGCCCCAAACGGCCAAGACGTCAACACTCGCCCTTAGAGACTGGGCTAAGGGGGGGTCAAGACATTCAAGTGAGACACACACAAATTGCCACACGACTCCCAGTCACAATCCTGAGCGGGGATTTAACCCTTCAAGCCCGAGCACTGGTGGACACGGGGTCAGAAGGGAATCTGCTAGACAGCGGATGGGCAAAGGAGGTAGGGCTCCCTCTGGTGGCGCTTCCTTCGCCATTGCAGGTGCGGGCACTAGATGGCACCCTCCTCCCTTTACTCACACACAAGACACAACCAGTAACTCTGGTGGTGTCTGGAAACCACTGGGAGGAGATTGAGTTTTTTGTAACTCCTTCTACCTCCCGCGTGATTTTGGGCATCCCATGGATGTTAAAGCACAATCCCCGGATCGATTGGCCGTCTGGGGTGGTGGTTCAGTGGAGCGAAACCTGCCATCGGGTGTGTTTAGGATTCTCGGTTCCTCCCGGTTCCCAGGCTAAGGAGGAGGTCAAAGTCCCTCCCAATCTGACGGCAGTGCCAGTTGAGTACCACGATCTTGCTGACGTCTTCAGCAAGGATCTGGCACTCACCCTTCCCCCGCACCGTCCGTACGATTGTGCCATTGATTTGGTTCCAGGCGCTGAGTTCCCGTCCAGCAGGCTGTACAACCTCTCACGACCTGAGCGCGAATCAATGGAGACCTACATCCGGGACTCATTAGCTGCCGGGCTGATCCGGAACTCCACCTCCCCGATGGGGGCAGGTTTCTTTTTTGTGGGCAAGAAAGATGGCGGACTTCGTCCATGTATTGATTACAGGGGGCTGAATGAGATTACGGTTCGCAACCGATACCCGTTGCCATTATTAGATTCCGTGTTCACCCCCCTGCATGGAGCCAAAATCTTTACTAAGCTGGATCTTAGAAATGCGTATCACCTGGTTCGGATCCGGAAGGGAGACGAATGGAAGACGGCATTCAACACCCCATTAGGTCACTTTGAGTACCTGGTCATGCCGTTCGGCCTCACAAACGCCCCCGCGACGTTCCAAGCATTAGTTAATGATGTCTTGCGGGATTTCCTGCACCGATTCGTCTTCGTATATCTAGACGATATACTCATCTTTTCTCCGGATCCTGAGACTCATGTCCGGCATGTATGTCAGGTCCTGCAGCGGTTGTTGGAGAACCGGCTGTTTGTGAAGGGCAAGAAGTGTGAGTTTCACCACACATCTTTGTCCTTCCTGGGGTTTATCATCTCCCCCAACTCCGTCGCTCCTGATCCGGCCAAGGTTGCGGCGGTGAGAGACTGGCCCCAACCCACTAGCCGTAGGAAGCTGCAACAGTTCCTCGGCTTTGCAAATTTCTTCAGGAGGTTCATTAAGGGCTACAGTCAGGTAGTTAGCCCCCTGACAGCCCTGACCTCAGCCAAAAGTCCCCTTCACCTGGTCGGATCGTTGCGATGCCGCGTTCAAGGAGTTGAAACGGCGCTTCTCGTCTGCACCCGTTCTGGTGCAGCCCGATCCTAGTCGCCAGTTAGTGGTTGAAGTGGACGCCTCGGACTCAGGGATAGGAGCTGTTTTTTCCCAGAGCGGGAAGACCGATAAGGTCCTTCACCCGTGTGCCTATTTTTCCCGCAGGTTGACCCCGGCTGAACGGAACTATGACGTCGGCAATCGAGAACTCCTTGCGGTGAAAGAGGCTCTTGAAGAGTGGAGACATCTGTTGGAGGGAACGTCCGTGCCATTCACGGTTTTCACTGACCACCGGAACCTGGAGTATATCAGGACCGCCAAGCGGCTGAACCCCAGGCAAGCCCGCTGGTCACTGTTCTTCGGCCGTTTTGACTTCCGGATCACCTACCGTCCCGGGACCAAAAACCAGAGCTCGGATGCCTTGTCCCGGGTACATGAAGATGAAGTCAAAGCGGAGTTGTCGGATCCACCGGAACCCATCATCCCGGAGTCCACTATCGTGGCCACCCTCACCTGGGACGTAGAGAGAACCGTCCGGGAGGCCCTGGCACGAAGCCCGGACCCCGGAACTGGGCCGAAGAACAAACTATACATCCCACCAGAAGCTAGGGCTGCAGTCCTGGACTTCTGTCACGGCTCCAAGCTCTCCTGTCATCCAGGGGTGCGAAGAACCGTGGCAGTTGTCCGGCAGCGCTTCTGGTGGGCGTCCCTAGAGGCCGACGTCCGGGATTATATCCAGGCCTGCACCACCTGTGCCAAGGGCAAGGCTGACCATCGCAGGGCATCAGGACTACTCCAGCCGCTGCCTGTGCCTCATCGCCCCTGGTCCCACATCGGCCTGGATTTTGTCACGGGCCTCCCGCCGTCCCAGGGTAACACCACCATCCTCACGATAGTGGACCGATTCTCCAAGGCGGCCCACTTCGTGGCCCTCCCGAAGCTCCCAACAGCCCAGGAGACAGCGGACCTCCTGGTCCACCACGTCGTCCGGCTGCATGGGATTCCAACAGACATCGTCTCCGATCGCGGTCCCCAGTTCTCCTCGCAAGTCTGGAGGAGCTTCTGCCGGGAACTGGGGGCCACGGTGAGTCTCTCGTCCGGGTACCACCCTCAGACCAACGGGCAAGCAGAACGGGTAAACCAGGAAGTGGAACAGGCCTTGCGCTGCGTGACTGCCGCGCACCCGGCGGACTGGAGTACCCATTTGGCCTGGATCGAGTATGCCCATAACAGCCAGGTGTCTTCAGCCACCGGCCTCTCCCCTTTTGAGGTGTGTCTGGGGTATCAGCCCCCGTTGTTTCCGGTGGTTGAGGGAGAGGTCGGTGTGCCCTCGGTCCAGGCCCACCTACGGAAGTGCCATCGGGTGTGGCGTGCCACCCGTTCTGCTTTGCTAAAGGCCCGGACGAGGGCAAAAGCCCATGCAGACCGTCGGCAGACCCCGGCCCCTGCGTATCGGCCAGGGCAGGAGGTGTGGTTATCCACAAAGGACATTCCCCTCAAAGTGGACTCCCCAAGCTACAGGACCGTTATATCGGCCCATTCAAGATCCTTAAGGTCATCAGTCCAGCCGCAGTGAGGCTTCAGCTTCCGGCCTCACTGCGGATCCATCCTGTGTTTCATGTATCCCGTGTCAAACCGCATCACACCTCACCCCTCTGTACTCCGGGTCCGGCACCGCCTCCTGCCCGGATCATCGATGGCGAGCCGGCTTGGACTGTACGCCGGCTCTTGGATGTCCGTAGGATGGGCCGGGGCTTCCAGTATTTGGTGGACTGGGAGGGGTACGGTCCCGAAGAACGCTCCTGGGTGAAGAGGAGCTTCATCCTGGACCCGGCCCTCCTGGCCGATTTCTACCGCCGCCACCCGGACAAGCCTGGTCGCCCGTTGAGGGGGGGGGGGGTCCTGTTGTGTGGGCCACCAGAAGAGGAGGTACTGCTGGCCCACCACCAGAGGGCGCCCTGTCTGGAGTGCGGGCTCCAGGCACCAGAGGGTGCAGCCGCCTCACAGGAGCAGCCAGGGTGACAGCTGTCACGCATCACCTGCAACAGCTGTTACCAATCACCTGATCAGCAGGGGTACATCAGCAGGACGACGTCTCCACCTCTTTGCCGAGATATCGTTCTACCTGGAAGGTAACGTTCTCAGCTGACCGTGAGATCTTTTCAGTAACCTTTTGTGACTTTTGTGCATTATATAGCAGACTCTTTCCAACGAGAGGTGGAGGTAGTTTTCCTGCCGTGTGGATTGCTGGGTGTAAACGCACCCACATTTAATTGTTTTTTTTTTGTTCCTCGCCAGCAGTACCAGGTCCGACACGCGGAGGCAGTGGCCACCTGGGAGTTCGGGACTTGGCGGCTCCAGTATTCCCGGGGTCTGGTGGCGGAGGAAATCGTGTGGTTCCGGTTCTGCTTTGGACAGACGTCTTCTATCTTTGAGCCTGCCCACACGACACCTTCTGTGATTTGACTTGTTGTCTATTGTTGTAATCTGTTGTGTTTGTTGTGCCCATTCACAACAGTAAAGTGTTGTTATTTGACTTCCTCCATTGTCCGTTCATTTGCGCCCCCTGTTGTGGGTCCGTGTACCTACACTTTCCCAACAACAACAACAACCAGAGGAGCCTCTTCAGCCACAGGCTGCTCCTTCCCAAGTGCAGGACCAACAAACTGAAAAACTCCTTTGTCCCTCAGGTCATCAGACTGTACAACTTGTCACCCGGGGACAGGAGGAGTAACAGGAAAACAGAGGATGGGAAGGAGATGAACAGTTGTAGCCAGTAAACCAGTAGCAATCAGTATTTACATTTTGCAAATTTATTTTTGCTTTCACTTTTGATACTCTGTGTGCTTCTTACCCTGTGTGCTGCTTCACAAAGTTGGAATCTACCTCAATTTCCCTGAGGGAGTCTTCCCAAGGGATTAATAAAATTCTATCTAATCTAATCTACGGCAATGTATGGATAGCCGATGCCGCTATTTTTGATCAATTCAATGTGCATGTTGCTGAAATAGAAAAAGGAAGAAGGTAGAACAGGGAGTCTAAGACAGAAAGGTTTTCAGTGACACTTTTTTCTTTTCTTCTCCTGCAGACATCCTCCTGTGTTGTGTTCTTTTTCTGTCCCAACAAATCTCTGTTGAATGAGTCTTGATGGCCTTGCAGCCGCAGAGCGTCAACTTTTTCCAACTTGATTCATTTGCTTTTGCTGCACATTACTTTTTTCTACAGTGCTCCCCACCCCAGCCCCACAAAGCACACACACACACACACACACACGTACTGTTGCTTCAACACCACTCCACATTCAAGGGTTGCGGGGGGCTGGAGCCTATCCCAGCAGTCATAGAGTCATAGCGGGGTTCACCCTGGACAGGATGTCACTCTGTCGCAGGGCCACATATAGACAATTTAAAGCATCCAATCCACATAACCTGTGTGTATTTGGATGTGGGAGGAAGCCGGAGAGAACCCACACAAACTCGAAAACTCCATACAGAAAGGCCACAGGTGGGAATTAAACCCATGACCTTCTTGCTGTGAGGCAGCAGTGCTAACCACTAAGCCACTGTGCTGCCTTCTACAACACCAAATAGAACAAAATGAGCAGGGACACTTCTTTGCCAGTCCAGGTAAAAGACAGTATTATTGATTTCCAGTAATAAATCTTTGGCAGACGCTCCGAACAGTGATGCAGGTGAAGAGAAGTAGACGAATCAATGAGACAGAAGACAACAGAGGTGCGGCGCCTCCGAAAAAAAGGCTAAAGATCAATACGTGTCGACTGTTTTGTATTTTCAAGCCTCACCTCCTCCAGAACTGTTCTGTCAACCAGCCACATGACAAACATCCTCTCCAGTTGTCCTTTACAGACAGACTGATGGAAGTCCTCACAGTCAGTCCAGACTCTAAAAAGTCATTTCAAATTTTAAAAGGTCCATTAATTCCTGTCTGGCGCTTCTGCCAGTCGTACTTTTGATGCAGGTCATCAGCAGAGCTAACATTAATAATTACTGCTGGATTAGACCTGGATGTGCGAGTCCCGTTTGAGGGTGTCCTCTTGAAAATAACATATGATGCCATTAGGTGTCATTATAGGTCAAACCGCCCACAAACACGTCCCGGCTGGCGGGCTGCAACAGTTAATCACTGTAATCCAGCGGCCGGATGAAGGCAGGTTATTCTCACGTCGCCGGAAGGACGAGGATTTGTGTGACAAGCTGCTCTGCAGTTTAGCAGTTTGAGTCACGATGAGAGCTGTGATACAGCTCAGCTGTCACTCAGGAGGGCTGAGCCACAAATCTCCAACAACCTACCTGCTGCAGCACCAACAGAGCTCCATCACACACACACACACAGTCCTCCAAAAACCATCATGTGACATCTGACAAGCAGCCTGATTAGTGCTGGATTATCTTTTTTCTCTCTCTCTCCGGATCGTCGGAGATGCTGTAACCCTCTTGCTCCCTTAAGCGGAGATTTGACTCGTCTCCTCTCTCATCCTCTGCCAGCACTCAGCTTGAGCAAACATGCCTGTCAATAGTCACTAAACACACCTCCAACACTTCACGCCCCGGTAACTGCACCAGCTGTTAGACCGACACCGATTTACAGACAAAATGTGCAAAACTCTGCAGAAGTTCACTCCTCAGCACAGGACACATAAAGGAGACGCAGGTTACAGGGAAGGTTCCCCTCCGAGGGGAACGCTGTCATCTTACCTGCTCACGGATGCAGACTGAGGAGCAGCGAGCTGGTTTCTCCTGCTCATTAAATCACTTCCATGACTCAGACGGTGGAAGATAACCGGCTCTCAGGAAAAGTGGCCTGAAAGTGCCGCTGTAGAGGCAGACGAGCTGCTGCAGCTCTATCTCTCATCCTTGCATCTCCTTCACTTTTACTTCCTTTGCTTTGATCTCTCCCTCGCTCTCTCCCTCGCTCTCTCTCTCTCTCTCTCTCTCTCTCCCCAGCAGTGCCTCCCCCTCAATCTCCACCACAAGGTGTCACAAACCAAGTGTGTCCAACGCCTCTGATTGGCTTCCACTTCTCCCTCATTCTTTCTGTACCCCAAACCCCCTCCCTCTCTCTCTCTCTCTCTCTCTCTCTCTCTCTCTCTCTCTCCATTTGCCTTAAAGAGAGATCATCACATCACAGCTGCAAACATACAAATTAAGTCCAACAGCAGGGAAGAATAAAGGTTCTAACCCTCAAACCAGACAGATCGGCTCAGATGTCAGAGGTCATTACACTCACAAAAAATGACTCATTGGATGAACTCAGTTCATTTATGTGCAGGATTTCCATCTAATAAATATATGTAGCCCCAACTCAAATAATACACATCCATACTTCTTCTTCTTTGTCTTTCGGCTGTTCCCGTTAGGGGTCGCCACAGCAGATCAATCGTTTCCATCTCACCCTGTCCTCTGTATCTTCCTCTGTCACACCAACCACCTGCATGTCCTCCCTCAGCACATCCATAAACCTCCTCTTTGGCCTCCCTCTTCTCTTCCTGCCTGGTGGCTCCATCCTCAGCATCCTTCTCCCTATATACCCTGGGTCTCTGCTCTGCACATGTCTAAACCATCTCAGTCTCGCCTCTCTGACTTTGTCTCCAAACTGTCCCACCTGAGCTGTCCCTCTGATATGTTCATTCCTAATCTTGTCCATTCTCGTCACTCCCAAAGAGTTCAGATGCCAAACCCAAGTATCTCTAAAACCATAAGTTTTTAGTTGATGCCAACATGTACGTGGCTGTCAAGGGGACCATCAGTGTGCAAAATATGAAAGAATTTCAACAAACTGTTTTCATTGTATTGATGAAAGTCTGTGCATTTCCGAATATGGTTTCCTTTAAATCTCCATTTTCAACTGCATTTTTCTCCATTAAAAAAAAAAAATACTTACTGGGTTTTGCATCTGAGCTCTTCGTATATTTATTAAACAGAATTCCAATCCAGTGAGTCAGTTTTGCTCATTTTGTGATCATTTGCAAAGAATGGGTTGATTTTTATTTATTTTTTTATTTTTTAAACAAAATGTTTTGCAGGGGTTGAAACGAACAAATTTTGTTGAGCTACTGGGTGTATTAATAGTTTTACTTTTAAAGACATCAAGTTTGAGTCAAAAATCTTTAAAAAAAAACTACATTTTGTGAAATTAACAGGGAAATCCTGTGAAATCATGGCATAAAAAACTCATAAAAGAAAAACAATGGAGTAGATTTAAATTTACAACAATAATGTCTCAAATGTGGAAAAAAAAAAAACTGAACCGTGAATTTAACAGTACAAATATGTTAAAATAAACATATACCATTGTGAAATTTACAAATGACTGGAGTTCAAACAAAGCAAAACTCTAATACCAAAAACTGTACAATGTAGTTAAACTTTACAGATGAGAATATTCAAAAATATGGTAAAATACTGATAATTCAGGGTTTGCACAAGAGGTGATGTGTCTGTTTAAAGTATTTTGAGGATATTTAAACATAAGGTGACCATTTTGTAGAGATTTTATCTTCTACATGGACAATAAAATTACAACAAGCTTACACTATAAATTTACATATTTGATGTAAAACCATTTACATATTAACTGTAATTTTTACAGAATTCCCCTGGCAACCACAGCTGTCAGAACTTTTTTCTGTAAAAACAAGGGATTTTTTTTTTTTTTTTTTTTTTTTTTTTTACAGTGCAAATGTAGCCTGTTTATCTGTCTAAAACCTGGCTTAAGTGCAGATGGTTTAATGTTTTGTCAAAGTACAGTATACTTCTTCTTTGTGTTTCAGCTGCTCATCCATCTCCATCGCATGCTGTTCTCTCCAGTTTCACCTGCATGTCGATCCATCACCATATCCATTAACTTCCTCTATGGCCTCCCTCTTCTCCTCCTGCCTGGTGGCCCCATCCTCACTATCCTTCTCCCTATATACCCTGGGTCCCTCCTCTGCACATGTCCAAACAAACAGTCTCTCGTCTCTAACTTCATCTCCAAATCGAACTACCTGTGCTGTCCCTTTGATATGTTCATTCTTGTCCTGTTATTCCCAAGGCAAATTCCAGCATCTTCAGATCTGCCGCTTGTCTTTTTGTTAGCGTCATCGCCTCTAAGCTGTCTAACATAGCTGGTCTCATTACTGTTTTGCAAACTTTCCCTTTCATTCTTGTTGATACCTTTTTGTCACAAATCACTCATGCCAGCTTTCTGTATTTAAACTCATCTACTTTCACCACTTCTACAACAACCTTGCAACCTCACTATTCCACAAGGCTCCCTCTCATTCACACACACTCACTCCATCTTGCTTCTACTGACTCCTTCCCTTTCTCTCTAGAACAAATAAGAAATCAGTGGGCAACGTGATATAGTAATTAATAAAACAATTGTAATTGCTTGATTTATCTGAACTTTTGGTGGCCATCAGTGGAAATGGGCATGTATTGATACTCAAACTTGTTTAAACCTACTGAGTGATAAAATTTATGATTTAGGTATATTATAGTCAAGGATGTGTTCTCTTATATGATCACTTATTCTGTTTTACATTTTTATTAAATCCCTAAACATTGATGCATTTCTTTTGTCTATGTAATATCTCATAGACAAGTCTGCCACCTGCTGGAAGGTTTGTGAATGCTGTGCTGATGATGAATTAGAATTAGGAACAGGTGTGGTTATCAGTGAGACAAAAACCACTATCTCCTTCCCCCAAACACGTATTCATCTCCACCCTATCACCTGATGGTCCCTGGAGTTGGGGAGGTGAACATGGAATCAGTTAGTGGTGGTGGGGGCATTTACAGTAGGTGGCTGTTCTGAGCAATGTAGGTCAGATTTCAGGTGGCTGGTAGTCTTGATGGTACGGGTCTATGCCCATTGCCAGAAGCTGAGGGATGATCAACCCTTTGATTCCAGTGTTGGGACCTCAGCCACAGGAGTGAAGGAGCTTGAGGGCATTGCCTGGTAGACAGTCTTAGAATGGGCATTGGCATGGACTTTCTGTGGGTTTTGGTCCCTGTCTGGGGCAGGATATAGGGGTCTCTGCCCTATGACTTGTGCACATAAGCCTCATTTTTTCTTGTATGAGGGATGGTCTGATGCACTTGTTCATGGTGTGGATGAATTGGTTCCCTGAGGATATTCTTAGCCTAGGGCCTCATTTATCAACTGTACACAGATTTGTACTTAAAACTATTCGTATGAACATTTCTACATAAATTGTGGAATTTATTAATTTATACTTACATAGCATCTAGTGGTAGAATGGGGAAAATTCAGCAAGAAACCATTGCTCACAACATGCAACCTCATCCACATACGTTCTTTATTTTCTCCGATTAAAAATTACACATTCAGTAATTTTGTCCAGTTAGAAACAGATATGTAGCCTCATTGGTCTCAAAGCCTACAAGAGACACTAACTAAACAGCAGCTTTTGGCCTCATCAACAAGCATGTTGATGTTTGTGACCTCCTACAAGACATAAAGAAAATAGCTTCCCTCTTGCCATTTTGTATTAAAAATGAACCCACATCATTTTCACTTCTCAAATTACTTTAGGAGAGATGTTTTCTTAATGAAGGCAGCAGTGCGGTGACATCACAGATGCCCAATGGATTCTGTACCAACTGTAGTGATACATAATTGTCTATTTATTCTGTTAACTGGAAAGTTTTATGCTGGTTTTATGGTAAAAAAAATTTCAAGTTTCTTAAAGCTTGGCAGTTATGTCTATAAGGCTTTTTGTTGTCTAAACTGAGAAGCAACACAGCACCATGAGTGACTGGTCCTGAACTGCAGGGACCATGAGGCAATAGTGGAATCACCAAACGATGCAATGCTTCATCAAGATCACACCCACCTATAAATCACACCCAGAGACGTACAGATGGACATTTACCAGGCACCCCAAATGTAAAAGCAGAGTACCCCACCAGCAGTTACACATATATGTGGGGGTGATGGGTGTATGTTGAGTATTTTTGTTTTTGCCTATGGGACCAGTGGAGTACAGGCATATAAGGCAGTAATTTTGGGGGGAACTACAGCTAGTAAATGGCCCACTATATCACCGCCAGTACCCACAGCCCAAAGATCCCCAGGGCACAGGTATCCAATCCAATCCACTTTATTTATAAAGCACATTTAAACAGACCCGTGTCTCCAAAGTGCTGCACAACAAAAGCATAGACATGGAAAATAGCAATAATAACAATAATAACAATAAAATAGATAAGATAAAATAATACATAAATAAATAAAAACCATGATAAAAAAAAATAAATTTCAATAAAATAAAAATAAAATAAGACACAAGGACTGTACAACTCACGCGGTGTTAAAAGCCAAGGAATAAAAATGGGCCCTAAGACGGGACTTAAAACACTCCACAGTGGGAGCAGATTGGACATGTAGGGGCAGAGCGTTCCAGAGTCTGGGACCGACCACGGAGAAGGCTCTGTCCCCTCGAGTTTTAAGTCTCGTCCTAGGCACCATGAGCTGGGACTGGCCCTCGGACCTCAGAGCTCGTGCTGGAGTGTAGACCTGGAGGCAGTTGATGATACATTGTGGGGCCAGTCCATTCAGAGCTTTAAAAACAAACAAAAGTTTCTTAAAATCAATTCTAAAATGTATAAGGAGCCAGTGCAGAGAAGCCAAAATTGGGGTAATATGCTCACGCTTTCTGGCCCCTGTTAAAAGTCAGGTATGAGAGGATGGGCATCAAGTGTGTAGCAATCAAAATTGTGTTGCACATGTGTGTGGGGGGAGGGGGGTGGTCGAGATACCCAGATATAGGGAACTGAGAGGTCGGTCAACTCTCATGTCTTCTGGTTTCCCACATGCCTCATCCCCCATCTGCACCCCAAGTTCTATATATCTAATGTCCAAATGAAAGAAAAGATCACAGAAGAGAGTGTTGGAGGGGTATCCAAAGACCAATTGTAGAGCCTGCATCTGTGAGAAAAAGTTGTGGGTCTGTCTTCTACTCAGCACAAAGCAGTGCACAACTGAGAAATGCAGTGTAGTTCAAGTGCTCCCAGAAGACTCAATTATTTAAATATTAATTCAGAATCAGTTAAGAACAGATGTAATCGCTAAACAGAAGCAGATGTCCCTGTTAGCACCAACTCTCAACCAATAGGAAAGGCACACATTCCTGCAAACATCAAAGTTCTCATAACCTCTCGCTGTTTGCAGCTCACTGACATGACGCTTCATCCTCCACCCTCACCACCACCAGCTGGTCCCTGTTCACTCTCCAGGAGTAGAATCTGCCCCTGCCTATTCAAATTGCAGGATTTGAGATCATTTCACCTCTATGCTCTACTGTGACGGGGACCTAAACCAAAGACTGTGATAAAATTATCTTAACTCTCTGGAGTCGAATGACGTGCCACCACGTTAAAAAGTCACATGACCTAATTAAGCAGATGCAGCACACAATCCGCTCTACTCTGAGTGTCTGTTTGAATGTGTGTTAAATGTGTGGAATTCAGCATCAACACCACTTTTTAAACTTTGTTAATAGACCAAGTATAACTTGAATTATGATTAATAATTTACACGAGTTTTTGGGGATAATATTCCCATATTCGCTGCGCATTTTGCAGACACCCGCAGCAAAGATGACTCATTTTGTCATTCAGCTGGAGGAGAGCGAGGTGGAAAGAAAAAAAGGCTCACTTATCTGCAGCAGGAGAAAGGGGTGTTACCATTGGTGGAAAACTCAGAAGTTTAACCAATCACAATCACCAGCTCCACGTGGGTTTGAAGACAACCCACAGACCCCACCTGGGTGTGGGTGTGTGTGAGTGCGTTTTGTGAACGGAACTTTTCTTAGGTGTCTCTCTGTCTGAGACAGCAAACAAGTAAAAAAAGATACAATTTTTTTTTCTTTATTAGGCGTAAAATATATTACCAAATAAACAATGACCCCCAATCCACATAATCTGAGAGAAGAAAATTGTGGTTTCATGTGGAGCAAAAAGCAGAATGCACTCAGTTTTGAAAGTTGTTGCCTGATGCTAGTTGTACTTTTGCTCTTGTTGGATTGCCTTCTTGTGTATCGGACCCCGTTTGCTGTTTCAGTAAACTGTTTTTACCTAGAGAGCTACCTGTCTGAGTCCTACATTTGTGTCATTGGTAGCCATTTCTTGGTAGCCATTTCTGACTACCAAGCCTGATAGTTGTGTGATATTTACTGTGCTTGGAGTGTGTTTTAGTGTGTGTGGTGTCAGATCCCGCTTTTCAGATACACGGCACACGCTCACCCTCTGATGAGTGTGTTTGTGTACAAAACCAGCTCTCCGTCTCTGGGGTCCGACCTTCGTGTCTCCACGGGTATTACCCGGCAGGGCTGCACAAAGGCTGTTCAAGCTGGTGACGAGGAGATTCGTCTAGCTGCTCACTGCCTCCATCCGGACGTCCACCCCGCTGAAGCTGATCTCGCACCCCGGTCGAATAGCCTTCTCAGGAACCAGGATACGAACCGGCCACGCCCGTTAACGGCAGCTCTCCTCTTATGGATCAGGGCTCTTGGAATGTTGCTAGATTTTAAATTTAGTGACTCGTACAGCGAGTCCCCAGGATGTGTTATTTTCATTAAAAACCAGACTAACCTTTTAGAGCACTTTTGATGTTGTACACCCAATAAACTTTAACTTTTACACCTTAAGAAGCATCAATAAATCCAATGTCCGAGCCTTAACACTTTAACTGCATGCTTGGAAATTTATTGCAGGTTTTGCAAGTGCCAATAACATAATCAAAATAGGTTATATGGTGATAATTTCACAACAGTAATTCAAGTATAATTAGAATAATGATTGGCAGAGATTTTTGTTTTTAATTCAATAATTCTGACTGATCTTACTTTGACTGGGACTGGATTGACTTCTTAACAATTTTTTCTAGGAGTGAGGGAAGGAGGTTTTTGAGGTTAGGGTCCCCAGCTCGATGAACTTGATTTCCTCTTCATCAGCTGTTAATCGTTAGCTGACCACGATTCTTGTGTGATGTTGTAATCATTCAGGAAGTTAATCCACATAAGAATTTATTCCGTCTTCAATCAACCAAAAGTTGATCTAATCCATTCTGGTATGCGGTGATGTTCCTTGAGAGAGAAATCGTTGAACATTCCCCACTCAGACTTAAGGCCAGTGGTTACTCTCCGATGTTCTGCTACTCCGTGACTGGACGGCCTGAGTGGGAGTTGAATCTCACTCAAATGATCTTTTATGGCTCCAGTCCTCTCACTCTACGATTCCAATTGCTGCTCACAAGATGATCAAGTCTTGTGATCTCCTCATAGCAGGGGAGTAGTGACAACAGCACCTCTCCCTGGGAGAATAATCCCGTTTTCTGGTGTTTCACAGTTTATATATGTGCTTGACTCTTGTTATCCTCAGATGATCTTGGTTACCATGGGGACGCTGTTGACTCAAAACCTCCTCCCTTCTCCTTCTGCTTACTGGAAATCTCCGCAGCCCTTACCAGTAACTTATTTCTCAAGTTCCTCTTTTCTGTTAACACTTCAGCTTTTCTGAGAATTCATTCTTTTAAATCATTTCTTCAAAATCACATCAATCATATTCAATCATTTCATTACAACTCTCACATAAAAACAATTCATATGATCATATACAAACATTTTCATTCCTTATTATTCATTTCATATTTTACCAACATCTTAATCATTTGATCAGTTGTTTAACATCAGCTCTTCTTGCCCTGCTTGCGACATCTTCTTCACTTCCTCTTTTTTCTCTGACTCTGCACTCTTTATGAAAAACAACTCATATAATCATTCATTTCACTTATTTGTAACATACTTTTTCTAATCAACTCTTAATTTTAACTCATTAATACTTAATTTGATCATACTTGTCATGTTAGAATCATTCTTAGACATATTCCATCGTCTTCACCATCGAGTTCATTCCATGGGCCTCCCCATTTGCAATGGAAAAGTCCGGTATGACCTCACTTACTCCTGTAAGGTACCAAACACTGTGCAGTTTAATCCAACAGCATGTATATTAATTCCATGGCACGTATTATATTCCAAGATGAAAACAAGCTGAAAGCAAGCTTAAAGTCATCTTTCCTGACACCCCCTCCATGACTTGAAGCTCCGCTGATCTCTCTATACCTCCATAAAAACATCCTCGTCGTCGTCGACAAGGTGAAGGGTGAGCACTTCTTTTTCATCCACCATCGGAGACAGAACAGGAGGAGCTGGAGTTGAACGCCACTCATCCAGCACCACGTACTCCTCTCCGCCCACCTGTAGATTGCCGTCGCCGTCAGAAGGCTGCTCGTCCAGTAGTGGTGATTGTGATGGTAATCCCAATGGAGACGGAGTTGCCTCATATTCCTGAGATGATACTCCGTCAGGGAACGATGGTGCGCATGGTGAAGTGGGGGTGACGGGTGTATAACACGATGTAACTGGTGTAGATGGTCGTGGTGATGTATCCTTCGTTTGAGGTGAAGCTTCAGCAAGAATCTCCTCAGGCTCGGGCTGTTGAACGTGTTCATCCAGGAACACCTGCATGAGGGCCTCCAAACACCAGTTCATGTCCTCGGTTTGCACCCCAACCTCCGCAGTGCGCTGTGGAGATGAACGAGAAACTGGTGGTAATGAAGGACCAATGGCCACGATCCAGCCATCGGCAAGATGAGCTGTGGAGAATCTTATTCCCGTAGGATACATCCACATTTTGGTAAACACGGGGAAATATATATATCCTTCTGGAGACACTATAGTGTCAGCTCGTATTTGATCAACCAAAAGTGAATGCTAAATCACGTCTGCCTCGACCTCAATTTTTAGGTATGCTTCTGTTGGTACCTGGGGCAGAAAAGAAGTATCCTTCCGTCCCACTATTCCCCGTGCCACTTGAACAGGGAAGTTGTTGCCGTAACACGTCAGGCACCACAGAGTCGGTGTTATCTCCCAGAAGTAGAGCGCTTGTTCCAGGGTGGCTTGACAATGAATACATCTTATATCCCCCTATAGTGTAAGAGGAAACATTAGTCTTTTAACTATTATTTTGCAAGCAAGCAAAAGTGTTCGTCGGGATTATTCAGATGTACGCCAGAGACGCCTCATGATCACCGTAAGAGAGTGGGACTGTGGTGACATTGTCATTCCCGCTGTAGCTGAAGGAGCCGTATGCGGGAAGCAAGCATCATAGGTCGTAAACCATAACAGCAGGAGTAGCTGACTAACCATGGACAGCCAATATAAAGCTGATAACATTCCCCATCCTAAGGCCCAAATTATGATAAGTCCAAGTTTGTAGAGCCAGGGTTTCCTGCGTTGTATGGCTCCAGTTAACGTAGCTATGTACGCCAATAGGGTCAAGGCTATCACAGCTTCGCACACAATGTTAGCTATCACTGCCGGGGCGTAAAAGATTGCTGTCATATCTATCACCATCCATATTGTAATTGATGTGTACTGCCATATTCCCCAACAGTCAAACTGGAGAGTAAAGCGACCGAGGACGTGAGTGATGAATAAAGACAACCCTAAGTCACTCTGACCGTAGTGCAGATTGATGATTGCCAATCTGACACATCCATGTAGTAGCGTTACTATTCGCAGTGGTTGTCGTAAGTCCCAACGGCCGACACAGCAGTATAGCAGCCATATTAACAGTAGTGCAATAAACTCCACTCTACTCACTTTGAAGATGGTGTCATTTATGCCGCCAGTATTGTTGGACATTGTGCTCTCTTATTCTTTTTACTTATCTCCTTAAGTTTGTATGCTGTTATGTAGATGCTTCTTCTTCCTTCACTCCCCCAAGTCAGAATGAACACGGCGTGTCTCGGCGTCGGGCTTTGTAAGCTCCATCGCTCCTCCCCTAACGAAGGAGGGGCTCCATATCACTGCGTTGTGTGCTCCTCCCACACAAGCGCAGGGCGGCTGCGAAACTTCCTTTTAAAAAAACATATCCAATCACTGCAGCAATAATAAGTCCTATTATGATTAACAGATAGGGCCAAAGATATCCAAACAAATGTCCAATCCAACCAGTCACCACTTCGAGACCTTCTTTAATGACTTCTCCGGTCTCTGCAGCGAAAGTGGTGATGATTCCTCCAGCTTTTATTTGCGTTCTTTCCCACCAAGAACATTCATGCTGACCTCTTCCTTTTCCACAGCTCAACCAATGTTCTGCAGGCGATTCACATGTACCATTATTGTAAATCCGATTGGGTCCCAACCATTCATAACCAACAATTTCTCGTCCTTCACGTAGACTTTTCTTGAAGGCGTATCCTTCCTCAAGCATTATCAAAGCATCACCAACAAATGGCACTATGTGGCCTAGGACCTGCTTCCTTTTTGACATTCCATGTCCTAGGACAGCCTTGGCACATCCAATGTTGGGTGGAAAAGCTCTTATCCATGCGCCAGCTCTGTCCTTCTCCCAAACTGTTTGATGGCCGTAAGTGTCATACTCGCTGTCATAGTAAGCATCACAATATTCTTCCCAGCCAGGAACATTTCTACAATTTTGGCGGGCAAGGCTTATCGTGCATGTGGAATTACGTCTATTACAAACCATTTTCCAGGGCCGTGGCGTAACATAAGGGTTTGGTCTCCAGAGTACACTGGACCAAGTAGCTCTGTCTCTGGAGTAGACCGTGGCGATGTATTGATATTTAACCCAATAATTATTACTTTGATCCAAACAGGGGAATACCCAATCTTCAACTTCATATTTCTCCATTCCCCACCAAGTGACGTCCTTACTACGTCTAACTCCTTCCTGCCATGCTTGAAGGGTCCCCTTAATGGTTGGAATCTGTAACAACTTTGTACAGTTATATACCCATCTTAGCCAATTCCCTGTCTTAATTTGGTCTATGGGACATCAGGGGGATTTACCAGAACCTTCAGCCAAATTATTATGGTATTCTGTCTCATGTAAGCTTCCATAGATTTTATTCACCATGCATTGATCAATTTTGCTAAAATCTTCCTGAGGTACTGACCTTAGCTCATCAGGCTTTGGTAGTTTTTGCACGTAGAATTTTGCTTTATGTGGACCCCGCAAACTATGCCCAGTCCACGTGTATCCCTTCGGAACATTCCCCTCAAAATGTATCAGTGGGACGCTCCAGACCCACGGAAAAGTGTTGTTAAGCCATTCATCATGTTTTGCCTCCTGTTTTTGTTTCCAAGTAATCCTATTTATCAAATCGATAACTGGTGCAAACACCATGTAATTTTGAGATTTACATCCAATAGGTCGATTCCAATAACATCTATCTAATTTTGCCACTTTTTCTTTTACACAATAATCATGAATCTTCTTCCATCTATTTTTAGCCGCGTTATCAATACTTTTAACTTTTGGTTCTAATACTTGCTGGGTATCTTGTGTTGGCGATGTAGGGAGTGGTTTGGTTTTTCCCTGTGTTGGTGATATCTTTGTGGACCCCACCAATGCTGCTGGTGAGATGGCGGTTGGTTTGGAATATGGTATCCCTGCTCCCATGCCGGTAGCGTTGTTCAACGGAGGGACTATTGTAGATGTAGTATCCACTTTCGGCACTCTGCTGCGGGTGTTGTCACAGGTGAGGTTATAATTACCCCAATGTTTCCAGGTAGGCATTATCATTCTGCAAACATCATGTCTTGGTGATGCTGGAAAAACAGCTTCTTTTTCCCAATATCCTCCTCGATAGCCCAGTAGTACTCTACATCCCCATGAGCAATACCAGGCTGGCTCACCGGGTTCAGGTCTTATCCAAGTGCAGCCTACTTCTCTTCGCTCTCTTTGTTTTAACTGTAAGATGGTTGCCACGATAATCTCTTGATCCCTCACTTGTAGGTTTTGAAGGATGTCTGCTCCGGTGGTCAGGTTGTAATTGGTGGTGACGGTTGGAAATTCCCCACTGTCGTTCAAGTATTGCAGCCACTTATTCTTTTGCATCTGCTGGGTTAGGTTCTTCATCTTTGCCCATTTCTCTGTAGAATTCTGGTCCCATATCATGTAGGTGTTTCTTGATTCAACTCTCCAACATGTCTGTTGGAAAGTTTTAGTTGTTGCGTACTGGACCCTGATATGGGTTAAGGTCCAGGGCGTACTACCATAGTGGTACAGGATAGCTAGAAGTACAGCAACGCCGACTATTAATGCTGTAATTCTGGCCATCCAACTCCAACATTGGAGGCACTTTTTCTTCCACAGCTGGCTTTGTTGCTGCTGCTTTCTTCCAACATTTTCGTAGTAGAATTCACTTGGTACTGGTGGCAGCGGCTCCAGCTTTTGTGGTCGTTGCAGCAGTGGCATTTCTATGCCAAGCTCCTCTTCTCTTGGTCTTTCGTTGATTCTTTGAGGTTGCGTGGTGATCACGCTGTCTTCCCGTGGTTCTTCCATCTCGGAGATAGATGATCTTAGGTGCTGTTGTTTGTCTCATGCTCCCAACAGAGATGCTTGATGCTCGTTGCTGAAGAAGGGTGACTAACAAGGGAGATGGCCATGGGAGTCTAATATCTAGTCCTCGCCACGCCCATTTCCAAGTGACGACTGTCACCTCCTTCATTTCCGGCGGTGGTCCCTGGGGTGTGTAGAAACACTGTGAAGATGCAGGATTCAATTCTCTACGTAGGTGCAAGATATCCTCATAGGCGTCCCAATATGCCGTTTCACTGTAGACATACTGCACCATCACAGAGTACAGAGGAGTCGAGCTCCGAAATAGTCCTCTTCCCGACTTTATGCTAAGTCATATCAGTATAGCCTTTGGAGGTTGCCAAAGCCCCACTCTGGTCCGCCATCCACTTCTAATAGGCGGGAGACTTCCGCCTCTCTCGATGTCAAGGTACTGTACTGTCGTGCATATTGGCAAAGTTTGGTTCTCAATCAAACAGAAAGTTGAACGTGCCTCTTGTAGTTGAAGTCTTTTAAACATATAGGGACTACTGGTCCAGATCTGGAAAGATCCAAGCAAAATATCCACATACATTCCCTGTAATGGATCAACATAATTAGGTCCCCACCTTATTTTAAACCTGTAGCCCCTTTTCTGTACATGCACTACATTCAAGATGCAGGGATATGAGCCTGGACACCGGGGAATTTGGTAAAACTTCCATCCCACCCCTGGGCAATTCCAGTGTTGTCCAACTTTGTCCACGATAGCTTCCAGAGGAGTGTATATTCCAGGCTCTGCAAGGTCAGCAGTTCTTTTATATGAGTCATTATCTACAAAGTATCCTCCTGTTCCCAGCAACCATCCTTTTTCTTTGTAATCCTTTTGTGGCCAGCTTAAACATATTTTCTTGTGGGGTAATTCCAAGTATGGTGTGAGTCCTCCAGGCCCGGATCGTAGACTATTTACATTATTTTCATTCAGTTTGAAGGTCCGCAGCATGATTCAGAGTGAGTTGTCACTCCGCCATCGGTCTCCTTCTCTTTCTGCCAAGATGCACCACCATAGGGAATAGTTGTTGTCTCTTAAAGAGATGAGTGTAGATGGGAGATGGGTGCTTAAGTTCTGAATCCATTCCTTTCCACGCCCACTTCCACATCGTAACAATTATTCTGTCAGGTTTAGGGAGGGGTCCCTCAGGGATCCTCTGTACCTGATGTGGGGGTACATAGTTCCATAGATCTTGCCAATGCTGCCAAAACTCTTTTCCAGAATACCTGGTCTGTGATAAGGCTAGATAAAGGGGAACTATAGGCTTCTCTTCTTGATCCTTTGGCTCAATTTGAAGCTGAATTTTTCTTGCTTGACAACAGTTCCAGACTCCTCTTTTGTACAGGTAGAAGAAGTCTTGATTTACAAAAATCGTTCGTATGGTTGGGGGTAGGCAGCTCATACAGGCCCGGGGTTGATCGATAACTCTCAAATTTAATGTCTGGTTATCTAAAACGTGATATCTTGGGTCTTGTAGTCGTCTGTTCAATTGACGTCGCATGTTGGGGCTTGTCGTCCAGATCAAGCACTGGTTAAGGTATATTTCAACATAGACTCCTTGGAGTGGCTCAACGTAATTAATCCCCCATCTCAATGTGAATCTCAGGTCTTTGAGTTGTAGGTAAACCACATTTAATATCCAAGGGTAGTTGTCTGGACATCTTGGAACCAATTGAGGTATTCTTCTGCGTCCTATTATGTACCAATGCCGCAGACTTTCCTCGCTAAGCACTCGTTCAGAAGGGAATTTTTGTCCTGTTGTCTCTGTTAAGTCGGCATCTCTTTTATATTCATAATTTGAGACATAAAATCCGTTAGATGCTAGTTCCCAGTCTTCTTCATCAAAATCTTTTTCTGGCCAATTTAAGTATAGTTTCTCAGCACCAAGGCCACATTGTGTATAAGGTCCAAGTCTTCCTCGATTATTAATAATGGGTACTCTATTTACATCTGGTCCTTGCGACATTTTGCAAACAGCCGCTTCTTTTTACTTCTTCCTTGTCCCGCGGAAAATGGAGGGAAACATCCAGCGACTCTGAGACTTTCTTGATTTTTCCTCACCTTGAGTCGGTTGGTGTAACGACTGCTGCTGTTCCTCCAGGAGGTCAACATGTGCTCCGACAGAGTAAACCCCCACATAAGGGACCAACACCATCAGCACTGTGAGCCGCACCTTAATTGTTTGGTCCGGCCTACTAGGAGTGTCCGCTCTGCTAGCCACTCCCCCCATAGATTGTATCCTCCTCTTTCTCACCCATTCTTCGGGTGTCACGTGGTACTTGGCTGACTTCTTCTTCGGTTTTGCTTCTTTATTTCCCCAGGCGTCTAATCCAGTGGTAAAATAATGCATGAGGGTTTCTCTGCCCCCTTTTTCTTGTGGCACCTCTTCTGCATCTTCCAGTAGAACTTCTGGATTTTTTAGAACTTCTTCTATCAATTTGGCCCAAGTTGTCAATTCCCAAGGGCCAATCCATCCTTCTTCTTGGGCTTTTTGCTGTTGACCATCGGTCAGTCTTCCCATCATGTCTGTATATCCGTGTCGCTCCGGATCTCTATACACTCTGAACACCAGTGGAATTTACACTGTGTCTATTGGAGAGTCATAAGTTTGCCCATACTCTGGACCATGGGACCAACCTTGATGTATAGCTTCATGCAACAAAGACGGCTTTCGCTCACCACCTCCTGCAGCTTGGTCACTTCCTCCTGCTCTAGTTGTTTCCAACATCAAATAGACACTTGGTGCCATTGGACTCACATCACCGCTGCCTTGATTCCCTTCTGCTTGATCAAGTGTAACTGTTGCTGCAGGATTAGACCAACAGGCTTCATCGGTGTGAAAGGTCCTCAGGGGGTCCAAAAACCTTCTCACTTGCCATCCTTCTGCTCTTGCCACATGCAGTAGTCTTCCCATATGAGTTCTTGCTTTACACACCAGGCAATACTCGATCGCATGTCCATTCCAATAGCATGAACACACCTGCATATCCACATTGTCTCCACGTATATCCCACTGGGTGTAAAAGACCATTCTTGGCAACTGGGTTAGTCGGCATAACCCACATACAAGTGCATCCAAAACCTTCACCGGCTTGTGGAGTAATTGCTTGAACTCATGTTTTGCCCCACTTGGAATTGGGGGTTTTCTAACCCCAGGTCCCGACCATTGGACCGTCAGCGGTACTTCTTCGCGGCAAATCACACAGTGATTCTCAACTTTTTTCCATTGTAATAACTCCTTTTCATGAGATAAAAATCCTTTCTTTCCATGATATAGTTTCTTCAGGGCTCTGCCTGCCCAGAGGTCAGTTTTTGTTCTTCTTAAGGCAACCACCCCATTGACAGTGGCCATTCTGACGAAGGGTGGAGGATCTTGGGTGTTTTTGGCCATGTTTAGCTCCTGGTTTCGTCTAGTTAGGAGTTGGCTTCAGCTGCTCCACTCCTTGGATTCCCTTCTTCTTCAACTCTACTGTGTTACTGTCCAGTATCTTCACTACTGTATCTGTGGTCTCATACTTAGGTTTAACAGCAGTGTTGGTTAGGTGATCTCGAGCTCTCACCCACACCTTCTGCCCAACCTTAAATGGGATCTTTGGTTCTGGTTCTCTGTCCCTTTTAATCTGACTCCGCCCCACTTCCGGTGTCGAAAATGGGCGTTGGTTCAGTTCTTGCGAAGGGGTAGGCCTGCCGGCATGATGGCGGTCATTCAGGGCCTGTCCAATTTCCAGGGCCTTAGTACTCCATTCCTTCGTGTTAGCATTTTCCCCAATCCAGTTTTTCACCAGTCCAATAGCCCTTTCCACAACTCCATTTGCTTGAGGAGTGTATGGGGGCGAGTAAATTCTCATTACTCCATTTTTCTGGCACCACTGGTCGACCTGAGCATTATGGAAATGTGTCCCATTGTCCGTTCTCAGCTCCCTAGGTATCCCCAGATTTGAACACACTTGATCCAACATGCTGATCACACTGCTGCCGTTGGCTTTTCTCACAGGCTTAACAGTCACATAGCCCGACATAGAGTCCACAAGTACCAACAGATACTTTTCTCCTTTCTTACCGGTCACCCCCATGGGCCCGGCAACATCCATGCATACTGATCCCCATGGAACAGTACTCTTTATGGTGAAACCATCCACCCTTTGTTCTCGTTGTCCTGCATTGTATCGACCACATACTCCACGACCACGACAGTCTTTGAGGACTCGGCAGACTTGGTTTCTCGGAATCCAAAGTTGCAGCTTCTCCGGCTCCTTCCGTGTGGGAATGGTGCCTGCATGGCCAAGCGCTTCATGTATGGCCAGCACCACTTCTTTCACGGACTCTTTTGGAACTACCCTTCCCTTGGGTGTCTGTTCCCACTTCTCGATCCCGACAACGACAACTTTTCTCAGCTGCACATAGCGGTCCACTTCTTCGTTCCCGCTCCAATGTGCTCCTTCTTTTACATGGGCCTTCTGATGTATCACATCTAAGTCCATTGTTAGCCTCAACTCGGCTATTTTCCTCCACAAATCCATATGAGCTACAGGCTTCCCTTTAGCTCCCTCGAATCCATTTTCTTCCCAAATGGATAAGTCCTCTTTCAGGGCTTGTGCGCAGTAATGACTGTCTGTAATCACTTTAGCCCTTTTTACTCCAAGAGTCCTTCCAGTATTGCTGTAATTTCTCCGGCTTGGGCACTCCCTGGCGTTTGACCTTTTTGACGATATTTCTCCTTATCTTGATACTTCAGAATATAGCCCCAGTAAGCTATATTGTCTGTACCCTTCTTTGACCCATCAGTGTACATAGTCCAGTCGTATGGCTCCATAGGGAGTTGCCTCTCCTTCTGCAACTTTTTTGTCGCCGACTGTTTTGGCCCAATTTCCAGCTCAGGGTCTAGCAGGATGTCCTCCCACCTTCCCCATCTGGCATTTGTGGCTTTAGTACTCTCAATAGTTCCTTTCCTTAGGAACCGGTGGACTTGGCTTTGAGTAACAACTTTTATTCCCTGACCTTGTGCAAGTTTTTTTAACGCACTCCAATATCTAGCCAGGACTGCCAGTTCTTTTTCTTCCGGTGGATATTTTCTCTCAATCGAAGACAGAGTATAGCTCCACAAAGTTACCATACCCCCTCCTTCGTTGCTCACTTTTACCACCGAATCCTCTTCTTCACAGCTTATTTCGGCTAGCAGACGAGTAGTCAGACTACGCGGCTCCAACCTAACTGCGTCTTGAATGGCTTTCTTTAGCTTTTCCAAGCAATCCTGATCTGTAGCTGTCCAAATCCATTGCTTTTGCTCTTGTCCATTAGGTTTATTCTTGAGACGAGCATAAAGGGGCTTTGCGTATCTCTGATAGTGTGGAACGTGATCTCTCACATAGTTACACAATCCCAATATTTTCTGTAGGTCATTCTCAGATTGCGGTGGTTTAATCTGACTCAATTTTTCTCGGTATACTTCTGAGAGTCCCAGGTCTGATGATACCTGGAATCCCAAATAGTTAACCTTGAATTGTCCAAACTGACATTTCTTCAGGTTGAGTTTTAATCCAGCTTCTGTGAGCTTCTGTATCACATTTTGCAGCCGCATTAGGTGTTCATTTTCATCATCATCATCTGCGATAAACACATCATCGATGTAGACTGTTACTCCCAGATCTTTTAATATTTCCATTACTGCTGCTTGGAACACATTTGGTGAATTTCTGTATCCCTGCGGGAGTCGTTGCCACACATAACTTTTCCCCTTATGTGTGAATGCTGTTTTCCCTTGTGACTGTTTTGCTAATCGCACGGAAAAGAATCCATTTGCCAGATCAATGCATGATTTGTATCTCTTAATTTGGAGCGTTTTCAGTGCTCCTTGGGGATTATCAAGCTCGCTCTATTGGCTATTGTTCGTCGATTGAGAGCCTTGAAGTTGATTACTGGTCTCCAGCCTCCTCCTGCCGACTCTGGAATCTTAACTGCTTGGATGGGGCTGTTAGTGATCGGATTCAATTCCACTCGAATGATCCCCAAAGCTTCCAATTCTTTTACTATTTTATCCATTTCCTCAACCGCTCCAGGGTTCAAGGGATATTATCGCACCGGTGGATGTACTCCTCCTTCAATGACATGAATGTATTTAGCCCCCAAATCTCCACAATCATTTTTAAATCGTGCTACTTTAGCTTCGGAGATAATTTCCCTCAATTTTTCTTTCCCTGCTTCAGAGAAATCACTTTCTTCAATCTTTTCTTCTGTGACAGCCGGTACATCCACTTCTTTGTACCAGCTTACCGGACTCTTTCCAATTGGAGTCATATCCATACGTACAACTTTTGCCTGTAATTTTTTCACTTGTCGTCTTACTAGAGTTCGAAGCCTTTTGGGCCGATGCAATTCTCTTAAATCCTTAACTGTTATTAAATTAAAGGGGCCTTTTATCCAAACTACCCCTTTCCATATTCCAAATGGTCTTTTCTCCGTTGCCGCATTTGCATACTGGATCAGTAGGTATCCTTTGGTCTCGAGGCTTCTGCGGGTCATGGACACCTCTGCCCCAGTGTCCACCAGGTACGGTTCTCCATCCACATCAGTGTAGATATTGTCCCCCTCCCAGTAGGCATGGTCTAGCGTGACCCGCACCTCCGAAGCCATTACTTCTTCTGCCCTCCAGCCGCCGCTGAGGCTTGGCGGACTTCCTGGAGGGCTTTCCTTTGTTCTGGAGTTAATTTGTCGTACTCCTCTTTAGGGAGATAGCCACCACTACGAGGTGTAGGTGTAGGTCGCAATTGGGGTGGTGGAGGTGGTGGACCTCTCGGCCAAGAGCTCCATTGTTCAGCTGGAGGCCTTTGATTATTCCTCTGTGGTGTTTGATGCGGCTGAGGAGGTGGTGGTTTTGGCACTGAATTTCTTTTCTCCACTCCCACCGGTTTTTGTCCTGATCTCGGTGTGCTCTCCTTCTTTCTCTTGTCTTCATAGAACTGCTGCTCCAAATCCCAGCTCTTTACCACCGCGTCCATTTGTGGGACTGTAGTGCCGTCTATGGGCATTTTCACAAAGGTTATCTCCCCTCTTCTTCCCTTAGTGACCTCTCTCAGTGCCCTAACATAGCGTTGTGGCAAAATCGTCTGTTTTAGCCCATGCCACACTTGAACTAATGTTTGACCTTTGTCTAGTCCAGCTTTAGCTCGAGCAATATGGGAATCTTCATCATTGGGATCTTCCAACCCTAACCTGGCATAATGGTTTCGTGCTGGTTCACCCCGACTGATGGGTTGACTGGTAACTTGGGCCAGCCACATAGATTTACCCTCTTCGCTGTTAGAAGCTCTGTCAATAAGGGGCCACACTTCTTTCAAATAGTCCTTTAGGTCCTCATTTGGTTCTTTCTCTCTCACCAGCATCTTTAATTTCTTGAATTCCCGGAATTCCCTGCCGTCTGCTTGAATTTCAGCTTGAATTGCTGGCAGACTTTGCTCTCTAGATCCAGCAGGAAAGTCCTGATTTGGGAGGCTCGCTTGTAATCCTGACAATGGTGGAATTGCTTCTCTCTCATCATCCAGATTTTCTTCATTAGTTTCTCTCAACACTTGCCGTGACCAGCGTAAAGCTGCTGTTTTTAGTTTTCTCAACATCACATCATGGGCAACGCCTAAATAGGCGACTCTGAAGTTATTTGTTAACTCTTTACAGGCAGTCAGTGTAGGATAGAAGGGCCACATTAGTATATTAGCCCACTCTCCAACAGTAGCTGTTACCTCAAGAGTTTTCTTTTCACCTTGTCGCTCAATCCACTCTTCTGGGATGTCATACCCAGTTTGTACAACTTCTGGAGCATAGGTTTGTCGCTTATCTCGGGTCTCCACCGGGTTGACCCTGACATCTCCTGCAATTCTCTCTGATGCTACACGCACATTATACACTCCAAGTTCTTTCTTTCGTCCTCGGTAGCGTCCAGTTCGTGGTTCTGGGTGTGAGACTTCTCTTTCCCCTACCACAGATAGCGGTTCGTCCTCTTCCGAGTCTTGTGGATTGATCTCCTCTTCAGACTCTCTTTCCTGGTCCTCATCCATATCAGATTCATGGGAAGGACGTGGGTCTTGTGGTTGTGGGTCCCTGTTTCGTTCTGACTTTCGGGGTGACCCGGTTGCTTCGGTATTTCCGACAGGTAGAGGAATGCATATAGGATCCTCTTCTCCATTATCCGGTGGAGGAGCCTGGAAAGGCTCTCTCATCCGAGATTGGGAGCTTGTGGGGTGTATGATAGTCTGGAGCCCACTTGTAACTCATTTTAATGTTGGTCGTGGGGTTTTAATCCTTAATTGCTGCACTCCCACAGCATGTACTGATCTTTTATCACTTGTTGCCGTGGGGATGGACTGCATCACTAGCGGGGGACTAGTGGCCACTCCACTTGCTCCAACTGCACCCTTCCTTGGACTTGCTCTATTTGGTCCTAGGTTCACCGCTTCAAGTGCCCTTCTCACTCGATCTTGCTCCTGCTCATTGCTAGTGACCACCACTATTTCTCTCATTGATCCCCATACTCCTGGGGTACGCATGTGTAGGTTCACGGCTGCCATGGCAACCTTTTCTGCCTCTTCCCATGTCATATGTCCAGATCGTAATCCGTCCACACATATTACCACCCGCCGATGCTGGCGTTCTTTGGCCAAATCAATAGCTGTTCCCAGAGTTTTCAGCATTTCCTCAATGTATTCGATTGAATTTTCTCTCCCTGGGTAGCTTTCAAAGGGCACATGTATGAGTGCATGATAAGCCATTTGTGGTGCGCTTGTTATCACCATCGATTTTCTGTCCAGACATCTCCCTTTTATACTCTTAAGGTCTTCTTGGTATTCTCTGCCTGTCCGCTCCTTGAGCTTTGCTCGGAATTTTCGGTTGGCAATTTTCAGTCTGGGATTTGTGAAGACAATGAGACTATCTCCATCTATATCCCAAGGACTGCCAAAATAATGATATGCCCGTCTTCCATCTTGGGTCATCATTTTTTTGGTTCCTTCGGGCATAGGGTCCAATTCCTCCATGTAATCAGATTCAGTGTATACATGGTGGGTTTTTGCTTTAGATTTTCTAAAGATCTCCTGCGAACGCCCTTCCTCTTTAATATGGTAACTCGGTCCGGCACATTCTTCAGCTTTAAGCTGTCCCAAGCTTCTGGGCCCACATTCCGGCGAATGATGGAATATCTGTCCGGACACTCCCTGAAGGCTTCTTCGTCTTTTATCCTGCTCAACCAGGCGTTCTGTCTGTTTTCTAACTGTTGAGGTTTTTCCTCTCACACTTCCCAAGGGCAAATTTGGCCACACTGGGTCAAAGCTTGTGTGGAGCTGGTCCGGGCTTTTATATTCTTGACCATTTCCCCCAGGATTAGGACCTCCCGGGGATATCGATTCATCTCCACTTCCCTCTGGGTTGTGTTCCTCATCACTTTGTTCGGATTTGGCCTGGGAGTCTATCTTGCCTTCGTCTTCATTATCGAGGATCTGACTTCCACTCATATCTTCCATTATAGGATATTGTTCCTTAAGCATTCTTCCTAACCCTTTTAGCCGTTCTGCCATGGACTTAAACTCAGCATATACGGACGCTGATTTTGCTTTAACATCAACCAGGACCGTCTCTACTTCCAACAACCCAGCTGTCATTTTTACTACGGAGTCATAACTTTTCTCAGGACTTATTAAGGTGGTGATTTGTCCTCTTTTCCACTCTTCTCCGAGAAGTTTGCACCACCATTCAAGCCACTCTCTGGTCCCCATCTTGTCCTTTGGGAGTGGTGGGCTCCCCAAAACGGCCAGGATCTGCCCCTCCTTATGCTTACCTGGATAATATATCCCTAATGTGCGTGTAGTTCCTGCCATATCTTCTTTGAAACATTTTTCATCAGTTTCTACACTTTGATCTATGACATATTTTTGAACTGTTTCTGCCCAAGTATCATATCCTCGTCCATACAATACCACTCTGTGTGGCCGAAAATCCACTTCTTTTCCCCCTTCATGTTCGGATTCAGGGTTTGCTACGGGTCCTGGCTGTTCTTCAGCCATATTTTCACTGCTTATTCTTAATACTAACCTTACTGTTTCGTAATGATTGTCCTCCCTTTATTCTCTCGGTTGCTGAGATTGTCGATTCCACCACTGTCGTCTCCTTGACTTCAGCTATGGTCCTTGTCGTCTCGAGTCGTCTGCCTCTCAAAGCCTCTCTTGGCGCCTCGAGTCAGGGATAAGTGACAGACTACTTGGCTATTCAGCGCTAATTCCAGAGGTTAACTCCAAATCAGCTGCTCCTTTTCCCGCTTCTCCCCTCAGGAACCTCACGGGTTGATGATCCTATTCTCTCTTGTAGATCACCATTTTGCACGGTATACTCTCATACCTGCTCTCTTGACAATCCGATCCAGCAGGCTCCCTCGCCTGCTTCCCTTCCTCGTTGTTTCGTGATGATCCAGCAGGCTATCCCCGTCTGCTTCTCGTCCCAGTCCAGACGATCCAGCAGTGATACGTCTGCTTCTCGTCCTTGATCCCAGCTCCCTGGGATACTTACTCCTGTTGTCTTTACTTCATCATTCTGGTGGTCGCCTCCAAATTTTCACACCTCTGGAGGACAGATATGTTTCAAGCCGTTACTGGACCTATACAGGCCATCAGCCAACTCTCTCCACAACACTGTCTCCTTTGGTGATCTACTCAGGGACTTTCCACCTACCCATGGCAAAGACTCTCTTTTGGCCAGGATTCTTCCTCGGACCCGACTACACTTTGTCAGGTCCCTGTTTGGGCGCCACGTGTCAGAGCCCGCTTTTCAGATACACGGCACACGCTCACCCTCCGATGAGTGTGTTTGTGTACAAAACCAGCTCTCCGTCTCTGGGGTCCGACCTTCGTGTCTCCACGGGTATTACCCGGCAGGGCTGCACAAAGGCTGTTCAAGCTGGCGGCGAGGAGATTCGTCTAGCTGCTCACTGCCTCCATCCGGACGTCCACCCCGCTGAAGCTGATCTCGCACCCCGGTCGAATAGCCTTCTCAGGAACCAGGATACGAACCAGCCACGCCCGTTAACGGCAGCTCTCCTCTTATGGATCAGGGCTCTTGGAATGTTGCTAGATTTTAAATTTAGTGACTCGTACAGCGAGTCCCCAGGATGTGTTATTTTCATTAAAAACCAGACTAACCTTTTAGAGCACTTTTGATGTTGCACACCCAATAAACTTTAACTTTTACACCTTAAGAAGCATCAATAAATCCACACATGCTTGAACCCTGGTGTGCATTGCATGAGTTTTTCCATGCCTGTCGGTTACGTCATTCGCCTGTGAGCACGCCTTGGGAAGGAGTGGTCCCGCCCCCTCGTCGGATTTTCATTATCTGGAAATGGCGGAATGAAAAGGACTTTTTTCCATCAGAATTTTTTCAGAAACTGTTAGAGACTGGCACCTGGAAACCAATCGAAAAATTTATCTGGTTTTCAGTGAAAATTTTACGGGCTTCACAGAGAATAAGGACTGTTACTACAGCTTGAAGGACTGCTTTAAGGACGGTCGGCGCGCCGCGCTCCGAGCTGCGACGACGAGGCACAAACCACCGGATCATTTCTAAACGGATGGCTCTGTGGATATGAGACCGTCGTGTGCTCTTTCTCAGGTTATCACAAGAGCTGGACATCAGCCATTTTCCAGCAGATTTCACTTTTAACAAAACATTTACGGTTGTGACGCGCAAAGCCTCCGCGCGTCACAACCGTTTTGCTGATGAAGCGAGACAAAGGAACACCTCCGTTTCGGAGTGCCAGGCCTCGTATGTTTTAGTCACCCGTGCTCCTCTAAAATGTGGTATCAATGCACACACACACACACACACACACACACACACACACACACACATCATTTAGAATGATTGCCAAACAACGATATACAGCTTCTGTATATTCTGTGTTAGTGCGCAGCTGCGGCCGATGTGCTTGATGAATTCCTGCGCAAAAAGTAGTTCCCAGATAAATGTGATATATTCCTGTGAGATAATAAGTATATCTCATCAAAATCAATTCTAAAATTTACCAGTAATAAAATTATAAATATAAGTGAAGTTTTAAGAGTGGCAGTAATAAATATTTAGGAAACCTAAATTTTTGGAGTATGGGGTTAAATTTGTCTCATTAATGCTTGCAAATGCATAGAGGGTAATTTACAAATATCGCTTTGTGATCCACAAACACAAATTTCTCATTTGTAACTTGTGTGTGGGTTTTCACAAATAAATGTTTATTTGCAAAACTGAAAATTCTGTTTGTGAAGGGTGATTCAGCATTGGTGGATCATCGAACACACACATTCATCACTTTGCTCAGTTACACAATACTGAGACATTCTCAGTGCAAAACTGCAGTTGAGAGCCACAAATATGTCAGTCGCTATTCACATTATTGGTAGAATTATTGGGGGGGCTGAGGGGGGGCTTGGCTCATTAGTGAGGGGGCTTAAGCCTCCTCACTAATGAGCCTTTACCCCCTCCTTGGTGCCGCCACTGCAAACAAGGCCAGGTAAACAGTTTTTGTAAGGTAAATTACGAAGATAAAACAAAAGCAGTCGAAAACACCCAAAAATAGCCAAGACGATAGAAGGTTAATTTATTAAAACTAGTGCAGTGAACATAGGAAGTATGTTTTCCTGTAGAAAAGTGAGAGCTTTGTCGCCGATTTTTGTTGAAGCTGGCGCGTGAGAACGTTCCACCTTGTGCCAATAATGATGATGACTTATAAATAAAGGTTTTGAAAATTAATCCCCCAAATTTTTATAATACAGGATGCACATCACCGTGTCATGTGCAAGACATCTCCTAAAGCTGAGGCCGATCTGACAAACACTCAGAGAGATATGCAAGCCACATATACACACACACACACACACACAGACTCATCTTGCTTAATAGATTGATTCTCAACTTTATTGTGCCTTCCAAGTCTCTTGTAGAAGAGATCCATTTGTGATATTTCAAAAGAGGCAAACCGTTCAGTCTGGTTCCTGTGCTGGATCAACAACAAATCAAACCAGGAAACCAGGAGTCATTCCTTTGTAATTGCAATGCCCCTTCCAGCTCCTAAATGAAGATTCGGTATGCAGTTTTCACCGCGCGTCCTTGTCCTCTTTTGATATGTGTGAAGTTGTGCTTTTAGAGTGAACAACATGTGTGACTCTAAGCTATAAGTGTCGCCATGCTGGGGCATCCAAAAAACGTGTTACAGTTTTAAAACAGAATGTTAAATCACAGCAGCCTCTTAAAACAGGGCTCCTGATGAATGTCCGCTGTTTATCTTTATACCCAGAGTCACCTTGTTGTCCTGTTCGGTGGATGTGTAGGCTTTATACACCTAAAACTAAAATATACGACAGGAATATATTTTTATTTGAGGTTCATTTTGGCACTAAACAAGAGGAATTAACACCCACAACTTCCAGCAAGGACACAAACAGGCTGGTAAACAAAAAACAAGAAATTACCACAAACTGCAACACAAAAGTATATGCTTTGGGGTCTAAAAACAGACAAACAGTCATGACTGATGAAACTGTTGACAATTTGTTGTGGTCCTACATCATTTAGTTCTTCAAAGCAGATGCTGGATTGGTTGTGACAATAACATCCAAAGCAGCAAACCTACATAGGAGCAGTTTTGTTCAAGGAAACAAGATTACTTGACAGATCCAAACGGTGAAACTCCAGGACCTCTCTCCAAACATTGGCTGGATTTTACCAATGTTGTATAAAGTACCAGAAAATCACACTTAAGTAAAAGTACAGATACCCATTAAAAAAATGACTTTGGTAGAAGTTCAAGTCACTGACTGAAATGCTACTCAAGTAAAAGTCTTAAAGTATCTAGTATTTATTGTACTTAAGTATGACAAGTAATGTACAACTAAATGTACTCAAGTATTGAAAGTAAAAGTACAAGTAAATGTTAATAATCAAAAACTGACTGATTTTTTTGATATTAAAGTTTATCTAGGCTTGTAAATGACTGGTAGTATTAGTCAAAATACTGAAAATTGTGCACATCACACATAAACACTTCATAAACAAGGTTTCAAAACCTAAACGAGAGTAGGCTACTCACTAGGTGTTCACAGGAAAGAGTTATTTACTTCTATATGTATTTATTTCTTTTCATTGTTACATGGTTTTATCTTTTCTGTTGTGTTTTGTTTCATTAGGTTCTTTTTGTCTCTTTCTCTAAAATTGTATTGTAACATTATTAGTCTATTATTATTGACTATTATTAACTATTATTGTCTATTATGTAGACTATTGTTTTTGTTGCTATATGAATAAAAATTAATTAAAAAAATTACAATTTGACTCTTTTACGACAACGAACGCTGAGCCATTAATTATACAGAAAACAAATCAACACAAACGTGCTGATGCGAACAGCTTAATGCTAACTTAACATTGAAAACGCCATAGACATGCTAACACATTAGCATCGGTCCCGTTTTTAAGTTATAACATACATCTATCAACTGTTTCAGAAGACATAACAGGTCGGTTTAACATAAAAATATTAAATATTACTCACAGACATATGCTCTTCGGGGTTTTAGCGGGGAAAAATTAGGATAAAGTGAAATATAGCAATCAATCCACGAATCATAGATCGAAGCACTGCTTCGACCTGCGAATCACTGCTTCGATTGGTTCAAGGTTCAAAGCAAAGCTGCGTGGTAGAAAAGTTGATTACAGACCCGCTGCAGGTCTGTAATCAATGCAGAGAAATGATCATTTTCGTGATAAGTCCACAACTGCAAAAAAAAAAAAGCCCACTGGACATGCCTCATGACAAATCGGCCTGACTCCGTTGCAGTCACTAGTAATCAGTGGTGTGGGTGAAAACATGAGTTTTTCGTGTGTGTTTTTTTGTTTGTTTGTTTGTTTGTTTTGTAACGAGTAACGGCATGGCGAATAGAAAATGTATTGGAGTAGAAATATGCAATTAAGGTCGGAAATGTAGTGAAGTAAAAGTGAAAGTATGCTGAATTAAAAAAAACTCAAGTAAAGTACAAAGTCTCCCAAAACGTACTTAAGTACAGTAGTGAAGTATTTTTACTTCGTTACTATACAACACTGGATTTTACTTCTGGAAGTCAATGGTTGGAATCAGTGCAATGAGAATAATACAATTTAAAGTTGACCCATTCACACAGTCACACTCATACACTGGGTGATATGCAAGGTGCTCATGACACACCGGGAGCAACTGGAGGATTAAGGATCTTGCCTGAGGGCCCTTAGTGATTTTCTGGTCTGGCTGAGTTTTGAATTAAGGATCCTCTGGTTTGAAGCCCAAAGCTTAACCATTAGACCATTACCTTCTCACCAAGATGTGTATGAGGTCTGTGAGAAAAGAAGCGTACCTTTTTATTTTTTTCAAAACCTATATGGATTTGAATCACGTGCGATTACATCAGCCAACCTTGAACCCTCGTGCGCATGCGTGAGTTTTTTCATGCCTGTCGGTTACGTCATTCGCCTGTGGGCAGGCTTTGAGTGATGAGTGGTCCACCCCTCCCGTCGGAATTCCTTTGGGCGCACCGCCACAGGAAAAACACCTCCGTGTTGATAACCATTTGTAAAAACCAGGCGGCTTTTGATGGCTTTCAGTAGAGTGAGTATCTGAGAAATTGTTTAACAGCTGGACATGTTCCAACTTGTTCTTAAGGCTTCCAACGGAGGTGTTTTTCCTGTGGCGATGCGCTGCGCCAGCTGCCTGCCGACGCGCCAATCCGTCCGCACGTCTTTCATTACAAAATCTCCTTTAACAGTGGAATGTCCCGATAATCTGCTGATCCCGACCTCTTCTGAAAGTTCTCTGTTCTCTCATGACGTCCTGGGTCAACAGAGGCTTAAATTTGGAGGTTTTCAGCTCGAAACAGGCTGACGACGGCGGCTCGGAGCGCGGCGCGCCATCCCGCTCCGTGGGAAGTCCTTAAAGCGACAGTAACACTCCATAATCTCTCATCAGCCGTTAAAATTTTCACCGAAAACCAGCTGAATTTCTCGAATGGTGTCCACTTCGATCTGCCTCACAGGTTCTGAAAAAATTTTGATGAAGCAAAGCGCCAGTCTTTCAGGAAGAAGTCAGACAAAGGAACTCCGACGGGAGGGGTGGACCACTCCTCACTCAAAGCCTGCCCGCCTGTCCAGGCGAATGACGTAACCGACAGGCGTGAAAAAACTCTCGCATGCGCACGAGGGTTCAAGCTTGTCTGATGTAATCGCACATGATTCAAATCCATATAGTTTTTGAAAAAAATAAAAAGGTCCGTTACTTTTCTCACAGACCTCGTATGTGTATCCAATGGGCTCAAGTGTACAGACGTGTGCAAGCTACAGGACTGTCAGAATCAGTCATCTGGAGAGAATGAAAGTGATGAGGAACAGGTGATTGATGACCCTGAAGATGACCATGATGATTACTGAGGTAATTTACTAATGGTTGTAGTTGAAATATTTGAATAACTTTGATGAACATATGACCCACGACCTATCGAGAGATGATTTGACTGTTTTCTGGAGATACCTAGATGCCATGGGTGGAAGTTGGATTGATTCATGGAAACGAGCAACTCGCAGTTGTTTGGACGAATGGCCCTAATGTTCCAGAGGCTGAAGGTGATGAGAAGCAGGTGACTGATGACCCTTAAGATGACTTTGATCCTTGATAACTATGAGTGATTTTTGAAATTGTTTTCTAACAAGGCAATTCTGGTTTCAGTTACTGTTGCATAATGAAGCAGTGTGTTTGACTGATTTTGTTTTACACTGATGTTAAATCATATCAGGGGCGTAGGTTTGCATATGGACCATAGGGACAAGTCACAACCAATATTTTGCGATGGCAAAATAGTCCCTACCAATATTTAGCATTTTTTTATATAACAAAATCATTCACTATTTTTTTGCGAACTCGATACTATAATTTTAGTCGTCACGTTTTGTGTTTTCGACGTGCCAGAGTGACAGGGTTACCATGTTGCAATTTCTTTAGCTCACGTTCTTCTCACATGGATGTAAACAAAGCACATCTCGTGGCAGGCAGTGCTTAATTTGTAAAGTGGGAGGTCCCGGAGCGCAGAGGATGGGTGGCTCCGGTGCAGTGTTGCCAGATGTACGATAATTATCGTATTTGTACGATAGTTTTGCCCTCTGTACGATGTACGATCAATAAATGTACGATCAATAATGGGAAAAAATCCAATATGTACAATAATTTCAGTTGGTTGCCCAAACACGCATCTCTCTCTGACACCCAAGAATCATTTTGCAGGTGTTGCACTCAGGCGGCATCAAAGACACACCACACACAGGGCTGCTGCTGGCTTTGGGCGACCGGGACAAAGTCATTTGAAAGCCCGCCCCCTCTCCATACAAAGTAATGAGTTCCCATCCAATCTCTGCCGTGACAGGAAGATTCCCCAACCAACATCTTTTTTTTTTTGATACTTTATTTCAACAAATGCAATAACAAACGAACAAAACACAAGAGCAAAGAGATATACAAGAAAAATAAAAAGTTCCTTATGGAGGTGTCAACATTTTTTCTGTGTTCAACAAAATCTGCACAAGTGGCCATGGCATCGGATGACGACAGCGACCTCGAGGTTGAATTTGACTTTTTCTAGTCTGGTAATTAACACGTTTGTGTCCCTTCACAGAAAAAAAAAAATCTTTCTAGTCTGCTAGTGCATTTACTTGTGCATTTGCGTTCTTTTTGTGCCATAGTTTCCCCATTACTATAATTACTGTTTAAAAATGTGACATAAAATTCTTTGTAAATTAAAAAAAAAAAAAAAACGCTAAAATGGCTACGTTGTATGTGTTTTGTTTGTGTACGATAATTTCTCCCAAAACACGATAATTTTGAGGTTTTGGTACAATAGTTTCATATTTCATATCTGGCAACACTGCTCCGGTGCAGAAAAACAAGAAGGGCGGGGGAAGGGGGGGGGGGGGATTGCGAACAATGCTGTGCGCCACACTTAAAAAACACACACCTTCACAAATGACACTAACACCCTGCCTTTTCCTCAAAAATTACTACATTTATGTTTGCTGTCTGTCTCTGTACTTTTCTGTCACTTTTGCGCTCTTTTTCATACTTTTCCCTCGTTTCAAAAGTCACCGAACGCACTTTACCGTAATATATGCAACATATAGTATACTGTTGGAAAGCACGGGTGGTTCTTGGCTTGCTGTCAGTGTTGAAATTTTACGTTTACCGTAATACACCATATATCATTGGAAAGCCCTTTTTTTTTTTGGCAAATTAGGTTGCCAGATACCTACAACTGCATTATTGATGAAGAGAATAGATTATACATCTTGGTTGAAAAAACTTTTTTTTTTTTTTTTTTTAGCTCCGCAAGTATTTTTTTTTGTCTTGTTCTCTCAGGTGTAGGCCTATAGAATAGATTCGTGATTTTGGGTGCAATTTTGTTATTTAAGCTATTTGTTTGTTTGCCTACACACTTAATAATGTAAATAAAGTGTTAAATTATTCAGCATTATGTCGTCATATGTTATGTATTATGCTGTACTTGTGTGTCTAATGGTATAAGTGGGTTAGGGGGTGGTGGTGGGCAGGGGGGCCGGGGGGGTGGTATTGTCCCTACCAAAGCTGAGACCAAACCTACGCCCTTGAATCATATACACATTTCATAACCAGCTGCAACAGTACAGGATGAGTTTACAACATCATATGACCACATATCTCATATCATCTACAGTCACCACCTGAACATGAATAAACATGTATATATCATTTCAGAAGTTTAGTTTTGTATTAAATATAATGTAGGCTTTGAGCATATAATGAGTTATGTTCAAAAACATATTGCAAAAGTAAACAAAGTGCAAATCCAGAGGTCTGTTTTTGGGTGGCGCGACACCTTGCTAACAGGGTGTCGACAGTACTCGACAGACACCTTAATAACACAGAAAAGATTAGATTAAATGAGATAAAATAGAACTTTATTATTCCCTTGGGAAGTACTTCCTCAGAGAAAATGAGGTTCCAGCACCATTGTATAGCAGCACACAGGGTAAAAAGCACACAAAGTATCAAAAATAAAAGTAAAAAACAATTAGCAAAATGTAAATACAAATATATATACCTGAAATACTTCTCCCTACTGGTTTACTGGCTACTACTGTTCCTCTCCTTCCTGTCCCCTGTCTTCCTGTTACTCCTCCTCCCCCTGAGTGAGGAGTTGTACAGTCTGATGGCCTGAGGGACAAAGGAGTTTTTCAGTCTGTTGGTTCTGCACTTGGGAAGGAGCAGTCTGTGGCTGAAGAGGCTCCTCTGGTTGCTGATAACGGTGTGCAGAGGGTGACTGTCTGTCTGTCTCGTGTTCTCTTCTCTGCCACCGTCAACAGAGTGGGTTGTCCAGTCCCGTTTGGTGTCCAGCCACAGCCCGACATACTTGTAGAAATCCAAAGCCTTTACCTCAATTCCCTCAATCAGAACTGGTCGCAGTCTTGGGCTGAACTTCCCAAAGTCAATGATCAGCTTGTTTGTCTTCAAGGTGTTGAAAAGGCAAAACCCAAGACGTTAGACAATGTTAGCATACATTTTTGGAAAACAGGAAATTGTAGTGAAGTGTAGCTTACTAAGATGGTTAAGTGAAAAGAAAAAAAACTTCACATGAAATTAATAAAATCGCATAAAATGTCAGTTAACCATATAGTATATGGCTATAATATATGGAACCTTATTGTAATATACAGCAGTAGAAAGCCTGTATATATTATCAGTTATCAAGTTGTTCACCAGTGAATATGGCTTTTTACACCCTTCAGAAAACCATACACCCTGAACCTATAAATGATAAATGTTGTAATTTTGTTACAACTTGATAACGATTTTATCATATACAGTGGTCCCTCGAGTTACGTTCTAAAAATAACCCGCGATAGGTGAAATCCGTGAAGTAGTCAACGTTATTTTTTACAATTATTATAGATGTTTTAAGGCTGTAAAACCCCTCACTACACACTTTATCCACTTTTCTCAAACAGGCATTAACATTTTCTCACTTTTTTCTCCTGTGTAAACACTCAAAGTTCAAACCTTAATAGAAAAAAAATAGAACATTTTCCTATAAATAATTATGATGGCTTTTAGAACTAACAAATTTAATTTTAATGATCAACCTACGAGGTTGGACACGTAAGAAATTATTAAATTATTTTTTTTTTTTTAGATTATGTCTCTCACAGTGGACATGCACCTAAGATGAAAATTTCAGACCCCTCCATGATTTCTAAGTGGGAGAACTTGCAAAATCACAGGGTGTTCAAATACTTATTTTCTTCACTGTATGTATGTGTGTATATATATATGTGTGTGTGTGTTAATTTCATTGTATTCAAGAGAATATGGAACAACTACTAAAGGAGTATAACTGCACAATTCCTTCTTTTTTTTTTTGGTGACACAAGTGGGCGTCACAGGAACTAGAACATAACTTGATAACATAGGGAAAGCAAAAAGCTATATAATGCTATCATACGAGGTCTGTTATAAAAGTATCCGACCTTTTTATTTTTTGCAAAAACCATATGGATTTGAATCACGTGTGATTGCATCAGCCAAGCTTGAACCTTCGTGCGCATGCGTGAGTTTTTTCATGCCTGTAGGTTGCGTCATTCGCCTGTGAGCACACTTTGTGGGAGGAGTGGTCCAGCCCCCTCGGCGGCTTTTTATTGTCAGGAAAATGGCCGAGCGACTGCCGCTTTGCTGCATCAAAATGTTTTCAGTAACTGTGAGAGACAGCCAGGTGGAAACCATTCATAAAATTCAGATGGCTTTCGGTGAAGATCTTATGGGCATCACACAGATTAAGGAGCATTACAACTAGATTAAAGACGGCCCACAGCAGCTGAGGGCGCGCCGCGCTTCGAGCGGCCATCGACAGGCTGAAACGACCAGATCATTTCCAAAGTGAACGCTGTGTTGATCTGGGACATCATCTGACTACCAGAGAAATGGCAAGAGAGCTGGACATTACACTTTTTCGGCACATTACACTGTTACAGGTGCTCAGAGTGCGGCACGCCCTCCGCCATTGTGCGCCATCTTTAAACCGGCTGTAACACTCCTTAATCTGTGTGATGCCCATAAAATCGTATTTTCCGAATGGTGTCCACCTGGCTGTCTCTCACAGTTTCTGGAAAAATTTGATGCAGCGCTGCTCCAGCCGTTCAGACATTTTCCTCACAATGAAAATCCAACGAGGGGGGAGGACCAGTGCTCACTCAAAGCCTGCTCACAGGCGAATGACGCAACCGACAGGCGTGAAAAAACTCACGCATATGTGCACAAAGGTTCAAGCTTGGCTGATGCAATCACACGTGATTCAAATCCATATGGTTTTTGCAAAAAATAAAAAGGTCGGATACTTTTCTAACAAACCTCAAACATTTTTAGACACCTGAGACATAGTGCTTTCAGAAAATCATATTGAGGTTTTGCCCACCCACAGGCTACCGCTTATTACTTAAAATGAACATCATTAAGAGAAGGACTGCAGAGTAAGGCAGCTAGTGATACCATCATGATCCTGAAGCAGACAACGACACAGTCCACTCAAACTGAAAACAGGCATCAGTGCTCTGCAGAGGCCTGGATATTGCTCCTACTCTTGATTAAAGTCATTATTATTGTATTTTGTCTGGGGACTGTAGATGTTGATTCTAATTTCAAGCAGATTCTCTCAGGAGCAACTTCATTCATGGCAAAAGTTCCCCATGTGCTCCGAGCGGCAATCAGCCTGGAGCTATTAGCAGGCATGATGATGACTGACAGTCAGCTGACTGCCGATAGAAGAGAAGGAGCGGCACGAGGGGCCGCCTGTGGTTTTAGATATTCATGTGTTCTTTGGAGACAAGCAATGCTCATTTTGTGAATAGATGACTAAATCAATGACAAATTGACGAGGCGATACAAAGTCCTGCTGAAAGAAATTTAACATGGTTGGCTAGTGTTCCACCGCGCAACCTTCTCCACTCTGAAGTATGAATATACAGTTTGTGTCTGAAAAATCAGACATGAAGGTGTCAGAACAAGTCTTAATTAACAGTTTTAAAAGTTCAAGCTGCTCTGAGGTTATTTTAACAGGCTCAATAAAGCAGAGAATAAGAGATCTGTCAGGTGCTTGAGTGGTTTGACAGCCTTGTCTTATCTCAGCGAAAATGGAAGCAAATGACTGTTCTGCCTGGCGGCATTCTAAAAATGATCTTATCATATTTAGCTGCCAAACCAATGCGAGAACTATGAGTCCAAATATAATGCAACTCTTGCTAGTAACATGCAAGTAATAAAGACTTGTCATTCCTCACCAGCAAGATGATGGGCTGAATTTACACCCAATGCAAAGCAATGCACACTGCAGCATGCAGCAGCACAATGCAAGCACAGTTACTAGTAGTTGGAGTGTTGATCTTAAAATGAGGTGTGGTCAGGCACAGTGAGTGTACTGCCATAGCAAGGCAGCAGAAAGTGACTGCACATGACTGCCAAAAAATGGTTTAAAGTCAAACGTAGTTTTTCTGCTATTTTCTGCACAATATTCAGACCTGCCTTCCATGTCAGGACTCATGGCGGCTGAAACCAGAAGCAGTAGGAGACCAATGCAGACTCACAGGCATGGTTGGTTTAGATGAATAAAAGGCTTTATCTTGAAACCAGGCATTGGGTTTGGTACACAGGTAGTCAGACATGGTACAAGCTGGGCTGTGGTCCATAAACCAGGCAGGGTTCGTTCACACGGCGTCAAGGTATAAAGCAGGCAAAACAAAGGCAGAGTCAAAATACAGGCAGAGTTCAGGATATGGCAAGGTGGAGGTCAGAGCACAAAAGCAAGGTCAAAACACACAAGAGCAAACTGGACAAGAACAAGAGGCGAGAAAGTGAACAAAGTCAACAATCGGGCAGTGAGCTGTGGAACTGTGAGGGTATTAATAGGAGCAAACTAATCAGGGTGATGTGATCAGGTGTGTGGAAGGTTCTGGAAAGAGGTGTGGTTTAGTGAACAAAGAAGAGGGAAGAAAGGCAAGAGAGTGCAGGAGGGAAAAACAAAGTGGTGCAAAGCAAGAGAAGTAGGTGACAGAAAAACTAACTGAATAATGTGACGTGTTCTAGACAAACAATAATGCGTGAGCAAAACAAAAAGGGGTAGAACTAAGAAATACTGTGACTAGTCTAAAGAGGGCAAAAACAAGGAACTTAATATTAAACCAAACTAGGACGAAAACAGATACTGGCTGAGACCAAAGAGAGTACAATAAATAAAACAAGATAACGGATAAACAGAAAATGCAATGAGTAACAAATGGAACATAATCAGATAAGCAACACTGAAGATAAATAATAACAAAAACTTGTGCCACAATAAATGTTATAAACCCATGATAAAAATGAAAACACAAACCGACAGGACAAAACTAGAATGGAACTGAATCATGACAAAAGAATACAAAGTGACAAAGAAACAAAGTCACAAAGCAAAATGGAACACAGAATAAACACATGATGAAAATAACTGACTAATAAAACAAAGCAGGAGCCGAAGGAGGGGAAAGAAAGAAGGAAAGATGGAATCAAAGCCTCGAACAGGGCCAAAGCATGACATTCCATAGACAGGCTCAAAATGCATATTACTATTCTAATGCACACATGAATTCAAATTAGTGCAGCTGAAAAGGAGCTCTCTGTTCCTGGTGGGGTATAGAGGAAACTGGGTTGACAGAGAAGGAGGATGTGTTGAAAGAAAAAGCTGATTGCCTGCTTCACCTCAGGGAGCTGTTGTGGATGCTGCTCCCATAAATAATCTGCATGTGCCCTTTATCGTCTCACTTCTATCACCTACTCAATCAACCAACTAATGCTTGCACAACTCCTTAAAGGAATGACAGATGACAATCTGATTAACATAATTTATCTTAAGCCCAAAAAGATCTATGATTAATTAATAGACAAAATGCAACTTATTTTTGCAGTGCACCTTAAGATGGTCATACACTATAGTGTAGAACCATTTGTAATTTCATGTTTTTTGTTCATTTGTTTTCTTCTTTTGGTAAAAGCAAAAACTTGATTATGAAAGAAGATATTAGCTTAAAAAAAATGGGTGTCATTTTTTTCTTCATATACTAAGGATCCGAAATCGAAGATGGCATGCACATTTAGCAATAATGCAATATCTTTGCTAATACACAAGATATAATTCCAAAAAAAGTATCTAAAAATATAGGTTTTCTGAGACAAGGAAACCAATGGAATCATCATATTACATAACTGTATTACAAAATTAACAGGATATAAAAGGGTTGAGTTCTTAATCTAAAAACTGTTGAGGTCTATGGTCCTTAAAACATTGTGGACTCAAACGTCATTCCAACTCATTATAGAAACTGCATAATTTATTACCACCCTTGAAAAATGACAGCTACCTATTTCGTAAACACTACCCAATAGAGCCTGTGGATCCCCAAGAGAAACACACTAGTTGTTGGTGTAATCTGTGACCAATAAAGCAAAGTCCAAAATCCACAGTTTGGACTTCTCCTTAGATGAAGACTCTGCCATGTTGGTTGATATGCCTACTGTTGTTTTTGCAAGTTTTCCCACCTACAAGTAATGGAGAGGTCTGTAATTTATATCGTAGGTATACTGTTGTGTGGGCCACCAGAAGAGGAGGTACTGCTGGCCCACCACCAGTGGGCGCCCTGCCTGAAGTGCGGGCTTCAGGCACGAGAGGGCGCTGCCGCCACGGACACAGCCGGGGGTGACAGCTGTCACTCATTATCTCTTGACAGCTGTCACCCATCTACTCTACATCATCTCACTCCATAAAGACCAGACGTCATCTCCACCTCGTTGCCGAGATATCGTACTTCTTTGGAGGTAATAGACTCAGCCGTTTGTGTTTTGCAATATATCTGTATATTGTGAGTGTTTGCAGGAGTACCGGTTCATCTTTCTGTGGAAGCTGAGTGAGTGCAGGACGGCACTCTTTTCCCCTGAGGAATCACTGCGGTACTCTACAGAATATTGAGTGAGAGGTGGAGGTGGCATTCCCACCGTTGTTGTTATGGGGTGTACACACACCCACACTTGACTGTCTTTGTTCTTCGCCAGCAGTACTAGATCCGACAGTCGGGGACGGTGATCACCTGGGAATTCGAGACTTGGCGGCTCCAGTATTCACCAGGTTCGGTGGCGGCGGAAATCATGTGGTTCCGGCTCTTCTCAGGACAGACGTCTTCTATCCTCGAGCCTGCCCACACGTCACCTTTGTGGATTGACTGTAATCATATTCTGAGATTGTCTGTATGTTCGTTGTGCACCTTCACAACATTAAATTGTTATTTTTTGGCTCATCTATTGACCGTTCATTTGCGCCCCCTGTTGTGGGTCCGTGTCACTACACTTTCACAACAGGATATCTCGGCCAGCGTCATGGACTCCGAGGGGCGTCACCCAGCTGTTGAATGGCCAATGGGAGAGCAGGGAGCGCAGGCGTCTGCAGGAGGCGTGATTGGTGAGCTGCAGCACTTTCTCACCGCCTTTATGGCTCGGTTGGATCAAATGACCGAGCAAAACATCCTCCTGAACCGCAGGGTGGAGGCTCTCTCCGCGCAGGTGGCGGCGAGTGCTCAGGGCGCTGCTGCAGCTCCTCCTCCTGCCGACCCTGTGCAGGATATGAACGTTCCAGTGGTGGTTCAACAACCCCTCCCACCATCCCCTGAAGCATACATAAGCCCTCCTGAGCCGTACGGAGGTTGTGTGGAGACGTGCGCAGACTTTCTCATGCAGTGTTCGCTCATCTTCGCACATCGTCCCGTCATGTACGCGTCAGATGCTAGTAAAATAGCTTATGTGATTGCTCTGCTTCGGGGTAAGGCACGCGCCTGGGCTACGGCGCTCTGGGAACAGAACTCACGGTTGTTATCAGCATACACTGGGTTTGTGGGGGAGTTCAGAACAGTGTTTGATCACCCTAACAGAGGAGAGACTGCTTCAACAATGCTGCTGTCAATGCGACAGGGGCGTCGGTGCGCAGCCGAATATGCAGTCGACTTCCGCATCGCGGCTGCGAGGTCCGGCTGGAATAACGTTGCGCTCCGCGCCGCCTTCATAAACGGACTGTCATCGGTCCTGAAGGAGCATCTGGTAGCTAAGGAGGAACCGCGGGATTTGGATGGGCTTATCGATCTCGTTATACGGTTAGACAATCGGTTGGAGGAACACCGTCGGGAGCGAGGCGAAGGACGTGGCCGGATACGCGCCGTCCCTCTCCCTTCCGGGTTCGAAAAGGGGCCGCCCTCCCCACGCTCCACAGCCGCAGCGCTCCGTGCGGCAACAGCTCCCCCTGCTGACGTTGTTAGGGAAACGCACAGGGCCAAAATGAGGAGGCTGATCCGCGGGGAGTGTTTTCTCTGCAGTTCCAAGGAGCACACACAGAAAAACTGCCCCAAACGGCCACAACAACAACCGCCCTCAGAGACTGGGCTAAGGGGGGGTCAAAACATTCACGTGGGACACACACAGATTGCCACACGACTCCCAGTTACAATCCTGAGCGGGGATTTAACCCTTCAAGCCCCAGCACTGGTGGACACGGGGTCAGAAGGGAATTTGCTAGACAGCAGATGGGCAAGGGAGGTAGGGCTCCCTCTGGTGGCGCTTCCTTCGCCATTGCAGGTGCGGGCACTAGATGGCACCCTCCTCCCTTTAATCACACACAGACACAACCAGTAACTCTGGTGGTGTCTGAAACCATCGGGAGGAGATTGAGTTTTTTGTAACTCCTTCTACCTCCCGCGTGATTTTGGGCTTCCCATGGATGTTGAAACACAATCCCCAGATTGATTGGCCATCTGGGGTGGTGGTTCAGTGGAGCGAAACCTGCCATCGGGTGTGTTTAGGATCCTCGGTTCCTCCCGGTTTACAGGCTAAGGAGGAGGTCAAAGTCCCTCCCAATCTGACGGCAGTGCCGGTTGAGTACCACGATCTTGCTGACGTCTTCAGCAAGGATCTGGCACTCACCCTTCCCCCGCACCGTCCGTACGATTGTGCCATTGATTTGGTTCCAGGCGCTGAGTTCCCGTCCAGCAGGCTGTACAACCTCTCACGACCTCTGAGCGCGAATCAATGGAGACCTACATCCGGGACTCATTAGCTGCTGGGCTGATCCGGAACTCCACCTCCCCGATGGGGGCAGGTTTCTTTTTTGTGGGCAAGAAAGATGGCAGACTCCGTCCATGCATTGATTACAGGGGGCTGAATGAGATTACGGTTCGCAACCGATACCCGTTGCCATTGTTGGATTCCGTGTTCACCCCCCTGCATGGAGCCAAAATCTTTACTAAGCTAGATCTTAGAAATGCGTATCACCTGGTTCGGATCCGGAAGGGAGACGAATGGAAGACGGCATTTAACACCCCGTTAGGTCACTTTGAGTACCTGGTCATGCCGTTCGGCCTCACCAACGCCCCCGCGACGTTCCAAGCCTTGGTTAACGACGTCTTGCGGGACTTCCTGCACCGATTCATCTTCGTATATCTGGACGATATTCTCATCTTTTCTCCGGATCCTGAGACCCATGTCCAGCATGTACGTCAGGTCCTGCATTGGTTGTTAGAGAACCGACTGTTTGTGAAGGGCGAGAAGTGCGAGTTTCACCGCACGTCTTTGTCCTTCCTGGGGTTTATCATCTCCTCTAACTCCGTCGCCCCTGATCCAGCCAAGGTTGCGGCGGTGAGAGATTGGCCCCAACCAACAAGCCGTAGGAAGCTGCAACGGTTCCTCGGCTTTGCTAATTTCTATAGGAGGTTCATTAAGGGCTACAGTCAGGTAGTTAGCCCCCTGACAGCCCTGACCTCTCCAAAAGTCCCCTTCACCTGGTCGGATCGGTGCGAAGCCGCGTTCAAGGAGTTGAAACGACGGTTCTCTACTGCGCCAGTTTTGGTGCAGCCCGACCCTAGCCGCCAGTTCATGGTTGAAGTGGACGCCTCTCACTCAGGGATACGAGCCATGCTATCCCAGAGCGGAGAGACCGATAAGGTTCTTCACCCGTGTGCCTACTTTTCACGCAGGTTGACCCCGGCTGAACGGAACTATGACGTCGGCAATCGAGAACTCCTTGCGGATGCCTTGTCCCGGGTACACGAAGAGGAGGTCAAAACCGCACTGTCGGATCCACCGGATCCCATCCTGCCTGAGTCCACTATCGTGGCCACCCTCACCTGGGACGTGGAGAAGATCGTCCGGGAGGCCCTGGCACGGAGCCCGGACCCAGGAACAGGTCCGAAGAACCGTTTGTATGTCCCACCAGAGGCCAGAGCTGCAGTCTTGGACTTCTGTCACGGTTCCAAGCTCTCCTGTCATCCAGGGGTGCGAAGGACCGTGGCAGTTTTCCGGCAGCGCTTCTGGTGGGCGTCTATGGAGGCCGAAGTCCGGGAGTACATCCAGGCCTGCACCACCTGTGCCAGGGGCAAGGCAGACCATAAAAGGTCCCAAGGACTTCTCCAGCCGCTACCTGTGCCTCATCACCCCTGGTCCCACATCGGCCTGGATTTCGTCATGGGCCTCCCGCCGTCCCAGGGCAACACCACCATCTTCACGATAGTGGACCGATTCTCCAAGGCGGCCCACTTCGTGGCCCTCCCGAAGCTCCCAACAGCCCAGGAGACAGCAGACCTCCTGGTCCACCACGTCGTCCGTCTGCATGGGATACCCATCGACATCGTCTCTGATCGTGGTCCCCAGTTCTCCTCACACGCCTGGAGGAGCTTCTGCCGGGAACTGGGGGCTACTGTGAGCCTCTCGTCCGGGTATCATCCACAGACCAGTGGACAGGCAGAACGGGCCAATCAGGAATTGGAGCAAGCTCTGCGCTGTGTGACATCCGCACACCCGACGGCCTGGAGTAAACATCTGGCCTGGATCGAGTATGCGCATAACAGCCAGGTGTCCTCTGCCACCGGCCTCTCCCCATTTGAGGTGTGTCTGGGGTATCAGCCCCCGTTGTTTCCCGTGGTGGAGGGAGAGGTCGGTGTGCCCTCGGTCCAGGCCCACCTGCAGAAGTGCCATCGGGTGTGGCGCTCCGCCCGTTCTGCCTTGTTGAAGGCCCGGACGAGGGCGAAGACCCATGCAGACCGCCGGCGATCCCCGGCCCCTGCATACCAGCCCGGGCAGGAGGTGTGGCTTTCCACGAAGGACATCCCCCTCCAGGTGGACTCCCCCGAAACTTAAGGACAGATATATCGGACCATTCAAGATCCTCAAAGTCCTCAGTCCTGCCGCAGTGAAGCCGGGAGTTGGGATCCACCCGGTTTTTCACGTGTCACGGATCAAACCTCACCACACCTCACCCCTCTGTGCTCCCGGACCGGCGCCGCCTCCTGCTCGGATCATCGACGGGGAGCTGGCTTGGACGGTGCACCGGCTCCTGGACATCCGTCGGATGGGCCGGGGGTTCCAGTACTTGGTGGACTGGGAAGGGTATGGACCCGAAGAGCGCTCCTGGGTGAAGAGGAGCTTCATCCTGGATCCAGCCCTCCTGGCCGACTTCTACCACCGTCACCCGAACAAGCCTGGTCGGGCACCAGGAGGCGCCTGTTGAGGGGGGGTCCTGTTGTGTGGGCCACCAGAAGAGGAGGTACTGCTGGCCCACCACCAGTGGGCGCCCTGCCTGAAGTGCGGGCTTCAGGCACGAGAGGGCGCTGCTGCCACGGACACAGCCGGGGGTGACAGCTGTCACTCATTATCTCTTGACAGCTGTCACCCATCTACTCTACATCATCTCACTCCATAAAGACCAGACGTCATCTCCACCTCGTTGCCGAGATATCGTACTTCTTTGGAGGTAATAGACTCAGCCGTTTGTGTTTTGCAATATATCTGTATATTGTGAGTGTTTGCAGGAGTACCGGTTCCTCTTTCTGTGGAAGCTGAGTGAATGCAGGACGGCACTCTTTTCCCCTGAGGAATCACTGCGGTACTCTACAGAATATTGAGTGAGAGCTGGAGGTGGCATTCCCACCGTTGTTGTTACGGGGTGTACACACACCCACACTTGACTGTCTTTGTTCTTCGCCAGCAGTACTAGATCCGACAGTCGGGGACGGTGATCACCTGGGAATTCGGGACTTGGCGGCTCCAGTATTCACCAGGTTCGGTGGCGGCGGAAATCGTGTTGTTCCGGCTCTTCTCAGGACAGACGTCTTCTATCCTCGAGCCTGCCCATACGTCACCTTTGTGGATTGACTGTAATCATATTCTGAGATTGTCTGTATGTTCGTTGTGCACCTTCACAACATTAAATTGTTATTTTTGGCTCATCTATTGACCGTTCATTTGCACCCCCTGTTGTGGGTCCGTGTCACTACACTTTCACAAAATATACTTCAACTGTGAGAGACAGAATCTAAAAAAAATCAGAAAATCACATTGTATGATTTTAAATAGTGAATTTGCATTTTCTTACAAACAAAAATGGCACCCGATTTTTTATGTTTAAATCATATTCTAACAGAATCAGGTGAGTTTTTGCTTTATCCAAAAAATAAATACACAAATTTTTCTTTCATGACAAATGAGGCTACACTATACTTGATAATATGATACAAATATATGTTACACCAGCTAGGTAAATAAAAAAAATGCTATGTTGCAGTGTGTGTACGGAATAACTGTAATGGGATCATGTGTGTTCCTGAGATGAGACCACAACACAGCAGGTCGAGCATGTTCAGAACCTCGGCAATGCTACCAGTGCCGTATATGTGTATTACATACATGTTATTACAGGTAAAATGGCACACGGGTGCAGAAAAATGCACATACTACACATTTGCAGACAGACATAATGCCACCTTCACTCTTGGCAAAGTCCATCAGACTTGCATAAAGAATTTATATGAAAGAGACATGAATGAATCAATTTTGGCGGTATGTATGGCCAAGACATTCATTCCTATATGCACGTATCTCTGAGGGCAGTAGATGTTTCCATGTTTGCTGTTATCCACATAAACACACAAAAATAATATCTTTCACTTAGTGTGACTTTTCATTTATGTTGCTCTGTGCAGGTTCAACCTATTGCATGAAGTAATCAAATAAAGGAACTAATTAACCTAACAGTGTGAAGAATTTGTACCAAGTATGTACATAGTACCATTTACCATGCACTATATTGTAAAATGTGGCATTGTTATATTTTTTTAGATCATCCAAACCAAAGGCCTAGAGGAGTTAATGTCACAGTGAAGCGTCCGCCATCCATCCATCCAAGTGGCATCCATCAACAATTCATGAGTATTGCTTCTTTTCCTTCTGTTCATGATGGATTTTGATTCCAATAGTTTGGTTTGCTTCATCTATTTGCTATTCACAATTCATTGTTGCAGAATTTTGAAATTTCAACTTTTATGGAAAATATGGATTTTTAGTGGTGAAAACACTTAAATTCACCCAAAATGTGACATATTTCACAATTGCATGACTGCTGAGAAAACTGCTGGGAGGCAACAGTGCTAACCACTATGCCACCGTGCTGCCCAAGGACATGAATGAGCGAAGCTCTTCAGCATCTCACCATGTCATTTAGGTCCTTCAGATTTTTTTTTTTTCAGTAAATGCTTCTGGGGAACATTAGTATGGCTAAAAACCTTCAGCTTCTGGGGAGCTTCACCCCCCCCCCACCAGACCCCCCAACTACAGCCCTCGTAACCCCCCACCATTTTAAGAATTTTTCTTTATTTGTCTCTCACATGCCTGGAAAGACATCACCATCTCATTTAGGTCCATCACACTTTATTGTCAGTAAGGGAAGCCGGGGCACATTGGATCAGAAATGTTGTTTTGTGGCAGCATAAACACATTATGCATAGGTTTAGGTCATTCTATTGTGGATTTAATACAGCGTTATTGTTTATAAGGCTGTGTTATTTATGTCTCCACAAGTGTAATTTACAGGTGTTTAAAATTGATTTTAAACTTTTTCATTCACTGTTCCCCAGACACTAATTCGTGGGACACAGTGAATCAACTTAGAATATAATAAAAAACACATGAGTATAAAGATTTCTTCAAAATTATTAAATATATGCTGATCCATATACTAACTATAATCCAGCAAACCAGCTATGTAATGTGTGAGTGTCTTATACGAGGGCTGTCAATAAAGTAAGGGTCCTTTTTATTTTTTTCAAAAACTATATGGATTTCATTCATATGTTTTTACGTCAGACATGCTTGAACCCTCGTGCGCATGCGTGAGTTTTTCCACGCCTGTCGGTGACGTCATTCGCCTGTGAGCACTCCTTGTGGGAGGAGTCGTCCAGCCCCTCGTCGGAATTCCTTTGTCTGAGAAGTTGCTGAGAGACTGGCGCGTTGTTTGATCAAAATTTTTTCTAAACCTGTGAGACACATCGAAGTGGACACGGTTCGAAAAATTAAGCTGGTTTTCAGTGAAAATTTTAACGGCTGATGAGATATTTTGAGGTGATTCTGTCACTGTAAGGACTTCCCACGGTGCGAGACGTCGCTCAGCGCTCTCAGCCGCCGTCGTCAGCCTGTTTCAGGCTGAAAACCTCCACATTTCAGGCTCTATTGATCCAGGACGTCGTGAGAGAACAGAGAAGTTTCAGAAGAAGTCGGTTTCAGCATTTTATCCGGATATTCCACTGTTAAAGGAGATTTTTTTAATGAAAGACGTGCGGACGGATCCGCGCGTCAGGATCCGCGCGTCAGGACGCAGCCGACGCGGTGCGGCGGCACAGGAAAAACACCTCCGTGTTGATAACCATTTGTAAAATCCAGGCGGCTTTTGATGGCTTTCAGTGGAGTGAGTATATGAGAAATTGTTTAACAGGCAGGACATGTTCCAACTTGTCCTTAAGGCTTTCAACAGAGGTGTTTTTCCTGTGGCGGAGCGTCGCGGCGGCTGCGTCCCGACGCGCGGACCCGTCCGCACGTCTTTCATTAAAAAAATCTCCTTTAACAGTGGAATATCCGGATAAAATGCTGAAACCGACTTCTTCTGAAACTTCTCTGTTCTCTCACGACGTCCTGGATCAATAGAACCTGAAATGTGGAGGTTTTCAGCCTGAACAGGCTGACGACGGCGGCTGAGAGCGCTGAGCGACGTCTCGCACCGTGGGAAGTCCTTAAAGCGACAGAATCACCTCAAAATCTCTCATCAGCCGTTAAAATGTTCACTGAAAACCAGCTTAATTTTTCGAGCCGTGTCCACTTCGATGTGTCTCACAGGTTTAGAAAAAATTTTGATCAAACAACGCGCCAGTCTCTCAGCAACTTCTCAGACAAAGGAATTCCGACGAGGGGCTGGATGACTCCTCCCACAAGGAGTGCTCACAGGCGAATGCCGTCACCGACAGGCGTGGAAAAACTCACGCATGCGCACGAGGGTTCAAGCATGTCTGACGTAAAAACATATGAATGAAATCCATATAGTTTTTGAAAAAAACAAAAAGGACCGTTACTTTATTGACAGCCCTCGTATAGTGATATAAGTCCTTTAGAAACTATTACAAATACAACTAGCATAATTTCTGTTCAAATGTGAAAACAGTTGTTTATATACCAAAATTATAGGAATAATAAATGTATTGTACATGTAATATGTATATATGTAATTATGTATAAGCTTCAACAAGTAATATTTGTCATCCACTTGATACTGGGGCTTGGTAAATCACTTTCTAGCCTGATTCACTGTGCCCTGATTTATTGTGCCACGGGTGCATGTCACACACATGAGTCATGTTATCAAATAGCTGATAGTCTGGAGAAAACATAACACATACTCATCAGTTGGACGAGGTAGTCTTCTAACTAATAATTTTTGGGCCACCTTTCCTCTGTTGTGAGAAATAAATACAAAGACAATGACAACCACAAAATTTACTTTTGATAGGAAAAAACTGACTTCACTTGCCACTTAGTTTTACCCTTAATGTATCCAAAAACAAAACACTAATTTATAAGGAGGTCTTTATGCATAAAAATATGGCATAACTGCTGCAAATATACAGTGGTGGGCAGAGATAACAAAAAACTAGCTTCAATAACAGATAATCAGCTAACTGAAAAGTTATCTTTTATAAAGCTAAACCTATAAACCACCCAAAAATTTATCGGAAGCTACAGATAATCGATAACTTCCAATATTGTCTCAGGTACACTGCGGTACACCGGTACACTCCGGTACACAACTACTAATAAGCTGATTTTGAGTTTTAACACCACGAATGCTTCTTGTAGCATCAAAGGCGACCACAGACCCAAACAACGAGTCAGCACTTCTGTCTTTGTGCACCCTGCCCACTGCTGGAAGCTCCTGTTTATTACATAACTTCCAGCAGAGAAGCAGTTGACAGGAGCAGCGAAGCTCAGTTCTCTACTCAATACCACCATCGCCATGAGATCTTGGAAAATAAAGCAGTGCTGACATATGGTTTGGTTTATAAATAAAACTAATACTGATAGAATAACTCCATTAATGTCAATTCTGTCATTTGTACAAAGTTAAAATATAACACATACTGTATCTTTTAATGTTGAATAATGCACTAATTCTGACATTTTGTAACAAACACAGACAAATGCAAATGGGATTATGGGTAAAATGTGCCTCCGCTAACACTGATTGGTTGACTCATTCATTCTATGTAAACCAACACGTTAATGTGAGGTGTGTCATATGTTGGTGTTTACAGATAAATGTGCTTTTATAAAGTGTGCAATTTTTTTTATTTGTAAAAAAAAAGGCATTTTCAAAAAAAACAAAAAAGGCAAATTGTAATTAGATAACCGTCTGATATAACCGGTGTCAAAATAAATAGAACACTGCCATGATCAACTGGTGCTGGGCGAATACTGCCATGAACACTACTGGCCAGTAGATGGCAGTGGAGACCGTGAAAACTTGCCAAAACAAAATTCCAGATAATCTGTGTCTGCTACATTTAAGATGCGTGGAATTTAAGAAATGCAAACTGAATTTTTGACATCTTATATATATATATATATATATATATATATATATATATATATATATATATATATATATATATATATATATATATATATATATATATATATATATGTGTGTGTGTGTGTGTGTGTGTGTGTGTGTGTGTGTGTGTGTGTGTGTATGTGTGTGTGTGTGTTTGTTTTATGTAAACATGCCACAAGAAGCTCAGGTTGCTTCTCATTATTTTCAAATGGAATCATTGCAATCAATTCCTGTTTGCTATTTAGAGTCCTGCTTATGTCAAACACTGTCATCTTTGCTCCAGAGTGTGTGTATATATATATATATATATATATATATATATATATATATATATATATATATATATATATATATATATATATATATATATATATATATATATATATATATATATATATATATATGAAATGATAAAAGTGAGAAACTGGCTTAATGAAAATAAGCTGTCTTTAAATGGAGACAAAACGAACTATACGAACTGATTTTTGGTAAACAGCAAAAGAGTGATGATGTGAGAATGACCATTGATGGAGCTATCATTGAAAGAGTTAATGAAGTTAAGTTTCTTGGTGTTGTTTTAGATGAAAAATTAAATTGGAAAACCCACAGATTTTCTAAAAAGGAAAGTTCATAAAAGTATTGGTATTTCTTTTAAAGTAACAGATTTATTTGACTGTAATTCATTGCATATGCTAATTGCTCAATGATTCTCCCATATGTCAGTTATTGCACTGAGGTCTGAGGTAACACATATAGCAGTACCACTAAGTCCTTGTATCTGTTACAAAAAAGAGCACTTAGAATTATCAACAAAAAATATTACGGAGAGCATACCAATAAGTTGTTTATTGCAACTAGTCAACTAAATTTAAGGATCTTGTTTATTTAGAAAGGGCACTTATTATGTGGAAGGCTAATCAAGGATCTTTGCCAGATGTCCAAAATCTATTTAGCTTTGTTACACAGGCCATTTACCATAGAAGAAAATATCATTTTTGGACTATGTTTGCAAGGACAACTATAAAACAGAAGTGTCCCTCTTTTCATGGAGTTTTACCCCTGTCACACTACAAGCTGAATGAAAATTTTCACCGCCATTTGGGCAAGTTGAGGCGGTTTTGAGAACCTCCAACAGCTATCTGAGTGCAATCCAAACACTCAGGCTCATTTGTGCAGCCAGCCCGAATGTGGAGCACATGCACCCTACTCATCAGATGCGTTTGAGGTGGAAAAAGCTCGAACGGCGATCAAAGTGCCGTTTGATCACAGTCTGACTGTGTCCTAAATGTTTTGATGGCAATCAAAACAGCATTCGAAACAGTCTGATCATGTTTGAAAGCAATTCCCCATGGTCAGGCACATCAAATCCTGCTGGCACCTGGTGTGTGCACCAGATGCATACTGGTGCGTCCCATTTGGTGTGCTAAGAACAAACTGGAATGTGCAGTCTATGGCATGCAATCATTATATGCACTGGATGTGAACATTGCACAATCACACCAAAATCACTGTCTGTCACTGTGAGTCAAAGAGTCACAGAGCCGCGGAGCACCACACCGCTTCTGAAGGGGGTGTTATATCCATAATAATCCTTACATTGCAGATACATTGTCATTCCCTCTCATGGGTTAGATAATGTATGTGAAATATCATGATCATCATAGCTGTAACACCACATGCAGAGGCGGTGCACTGTGCTGGCACCCCTCGGTGCATCAATGCATTTCAGAGCTTTGGCATGGTGCACCACAGCTGATCAGGGTGTTACAGCTGTAATACACATATTATGACATACACACCACGTCACTCATAGGGTGACCACCATGCAGGCATCAGCCTGTGAGCTGCCAACATCAGCTGAGTGCCGACAGAAAAATGTCTCATTCACCCGCACTGTCCCATGGCGCAACGCACCCCATCCAGCTGGACAGCATGACGCACAGCTCCTCCACGTGCTCTGAATCATCACATCGCTGTGCTGCTGTGGCGCATCTTGTAATGTCTGATCGCACACTGCAGGCAGTTGTCATGTGTGGGACACAAATCAAGCAGGGAGGGAGCTGACCACAGCCCACAGCCAGTGACTGCGTTCCTGGGGCTTGTGCAATGCAAAGCTATGGAAGACATATTGTCACACGTCGTCCAATCACCCATGTACAAGTCTGCAAACGATGACGACACAGGGATCAGCTGCACCTCAGTGCACACTGCAGACACCATCAGCCAGGCTGCCCCATGTGAAAATATTCATCTGATAATGTGAACAACCAGCTGGCGAGGCCAATGTCACATCCACCACGCAAGTTATTGTGCACATGATGCAGTGTTCTTTCGGTGCGCTGCACACAGACTGGGCAGAGGTGGCTGGACACATGGATGGACCCTCTGTATGGCTGCATGATGTGAGTGCATCAATTCATTCATGTCAGGTCATTAATTCCTTGTTTATGTCCATGGCCATAGTTCATTAACATAAAGGTACAGAAGGACATTCTTGTATTGTCTGCTCTTTATAACAGGTATTAAATATTTTAACAGACAAAACAAAATCCAATTGTTTCCTCATTTCCAACATAGACAGTTAAGTCATCAAGCATTATTCAAACATCATTACCAGTAACATGATTCTGTTACACTTAAACAGTACATTTATTATTCTTATAATGTTCTGCTCTCTCTTGTTATTTTGCCCTCACACATTTTCTTTGATTCATGTACATTAATTGCTTCTGTTCCTGTGAGCACATGTGGTATCACACCTCTCATGAGGTCACACTGTGTTTGTGCACATGCACACGAGCATGCACGACAACCATCGCCACTGGATCGTACGTCATCTGTACATGGCTGTCCCTCCCAACAGTGGATGGAATTTTTGAGGTTCGTCAATTCGGTCTCATTCACCCAACTTTGTGTTATGTGTGAAGGGGCCATATACATAGTATAGAACAGTGAGTCAAATGTTCAAATGAAGTATAGACCCCCCAAGAGCATGTAAACTAAAGCCAGATTTATAAATTACCTTGCTTTGTATCACGACGGATGTGACTAAATGTGTATGCTGGTGGGCAGACTGCATTTAAGGGGAGGACAGCAGTAGGTTTCAGCCAGATTGCACATAAACCAATCATATTTGGGCGATGTTCCATAATAACAGTAATATAAAAAAGATGCCTGAAATTTGGGGTTATGAAGCTCCAGGTGGGTTGAAGGTAGCAGGCATGGAACATTTGATGGCACATGAACAGCCAGTGGGGCACCCTCAACTCTACTGTTACCCAGTGTAGTAATGAGAACTAAGTTTGCAATTCATGTCCCCCTATGCTGGTTATGGGTATGTGTGCGGAAACAAGCCACAGTCCCAACTTAAAAAAAAAAAAAAAATTCCATTCCTCACACATAAACTACGCTGTCACCATAGTGGATTTCCTGCACTAATTTCCCTGCTGGGTGAATGAATTACACACTCACACGAACAGCAGTCCCTGCAGCTTTACATACATATAGAGTTCTAATCACCCCTCAAGAGGGGTGATTAGAACTCTATAGAACTTTTTGCCCTCATATTGAGGGGAAATAGTATGGAGGATTAGGAAATAGTTTGGAGAATTAGGAAGGCTGCATCGACCACCAATGGAGCCAGAACCCAGAACCTGTTGCAAAGTTCCTGCCCTTCATCTTCACTGCACGGAGAAGACTGTAATGTGTATGCTGACATTTTGCACTTCTCTTATTCTGCAGTATCCTTCACCATTATATTGATCTGGTGATGATATAGCACAATTGCATCATGTCATTGTGTAGTGCATGCCTGTCTTAACATTGTGCACAGATTATGTACCATGTACACAGAAACAATCACTTGTTCTATGAGCTTTCGGCAGTGTGCCATAGATCAGAGAAAGATTCCAATGTTTTGATCTGTTTCATGTCAGTTCTGTGTTATGCATGGAGCTTTTATACTTCATCTCTGCAGCACTCTCTAAACAGTGTGTGCTCACGTATTGTTAAAAAAGCACTAATTTCAAACCTCATGCAGTCAACGGTCAATACTGGAGGTGTAGAATAAACGATGACTGTGCAAGATACAAAATTCAATATTCTCTCTCATCTCATCCATACATCATGAGATTTCCAATCACAGATGGATCATAGTGGCAATGTTAGCACTTTTTTCCCCTCATCACTAACAGCACGTGGCACCATCAGAGCAACCAGAGGGCCATCCATTAGCTTGTCAAAAGGTTTGAATCAGAATTGATCACCCTTGCAGTATTTATTCATCTGTCTCTTTTATTTATTGGTGTGACAATAGTTGCTTTATGTCCAGAATCAGAAGTCACACAGAATTGTGAACGTCCCCAAACTCTGACTGTTCCAACAAACTTACAAGAGCAGAAGCTTCAAAGACAACACTGGTTCAACTAAATTAACACAGTGATGTGCTGCATGGAGTCTGCATTTCCCCAAATAGAGTCACAATAAATCACTGTTATCATTGTTTCAGCCAGAAAACACACAATTAATTAAAAATAAAAAGATCTGAAATGTTGTTGGGGTATTTCAGCTGAGGACCAATGAGCCACATGGGAGTGGAAGTCTTTGTAAAAATTCAAATGAACGACACAGAGGAGAAAAGGAGGAGGGAGGACAGAGGACAAGATCCTGACCGGAAGAAGCTTCCCACAGCAACGATGTGCAACATCTGTCAGAAACTGTGTGTGTTAAGACTGGGCCTGTTCAGTCATGTCCACGTCCACCATGCCAAGACAAGCTTCTTCACTACTGAGGAACTGCCACAACTATGTCGATTGTAGGTGGACACCGATTGTCAGGGAAATTAGCACATTACTGGTTATGCAAACATCCAAAGCCTCAAAATGGAAATATTCGCCCTATTCGAGGTTTCAATTACCGCAAAATCTCGCAAAACGTCAGAGAGTTTGCCGCTCTGCGAGATGTCAATAACACTTAGAAATGCAATGAGTCGGTCTGATCAGGCTGCACTTTAACTGTTGCACACAGACAACAGCATTAACATCGCAACATAAAACTCTTTGTATATTATGCCTAAAACTCTCATGAATATATTCTCTGGATTTATAGACGTTGTTATTGCGTTTGTTTTATGTAAACATGCGAGAAGCTCAGGTTGTTCCTCCGATATTTTCAGTGGGAATCGCTGTGAGCCGTGATCGCTTCCTGTTCATCCTGTTCTGGGGAAAGTGTAACGTCCTGCTTATTGTCCTTTACAACACTGTTTGTCCAGTTAGTTCAAAAGTAATATATATAAAATGATTGAAATTCAGTTTATGTTTATTAAATTCCACGCAGATTACACGTAGCAGACACAGATTATTTGGAATATTTGTTTTGCAAGTTTCAGGGTCTCATGCATGCAGCCTCTTATTAACTTGACAAAAAGCATAAAAAATTACATTTTAGTAGTATAATGTTCATTTGCAATATGTGGATTCTCGATTTTGTTTAGACTGCAGCGACTCTCTGGCGCGCAAGGGATTATGGGATATCTCAGTAGGGCGAATGATTAAACCAACAACAGCTTTTTCTTTGTGCCTGTCTGCGTAGCCGTGTCATGGATATTTGAGGTCACACTTTGAAGCTCTATACCTCTGAGAAACGGCAAAAATGTTAGATCAACAGTACACTATGTTATGACATGATTTAAGTTATATAGGCCCAATGGTTTTTACTGCTATCAGTCAGTCATTCATTTCCTTTTCCTGGTTGTTCCAATTAAGGGTTACGGAGTAGCGGAACACTGTCCTCTGGGTATCTCAGGGCCACAAATTAACAGTTGAACACATTCACACTCTCACTCACACCTATGGTCAGTTTAGAATGACTGATCCATGCAAACGCAAGGAAAATATGCAAATTCCACACAGAAAAGACCAGGGTGGATGCAATCCCAGGACTTTCTCAGTCATGAGGGAACAGTGCTAACCCCTAAGTTACCGTGCAGCCTCACTATTAGTAACTACCATGAAATCAGTAATATTTAAGACACTGAAAAAGGCAAAGTGTGATTTCAGATGAAATCAAATTACATTGAAGGGACCCCTGGGATCTCCCCAGAAATTTGCATTATGATGGGGTAGTTTGTCCCTGTAATGGGGAGTTGCGTCAGGAAGGACATCTGGCGTAAAACGTGCACCAAATCAACATGCAGATCCACCTCGGATTTGCTGTGGCAACCCTGAGTGCAAACAAGGGAGTGTTATAACACATGTTGTCGCAGTGCATATATTGTCACCATGACGATATATGCCGAAGTTCACGGCCCCATTGTAGCACATAATGTCGCCAGCGACAATATGGGTCAGGTGTGTTACTACATACAATCCACTGCACCAGCAACAATATGTGCTGGGAGCATTAGTACATATAAGCCTTTTCACACTCACGCTCGCTTCCGGGTCGGACACGTGAGGTCAAACAGCAAGAGATGTAAACTGCAGTGTCAAGGCATCATGACTGACTGTGTGGGCAGTGAGAATGGCTGAGACTTTGATTATTTTTCCCATTGGAGTGTTGATTTCTTGAAAGATTTGTGTGAAAACGTGGTTTTGGTGTCCAAGGAAGAAAACACAAGCTTATGCTGCACACAAACTGAAAATTCAGGTTTTGCCCAATTCAAC